>NC_043711.1:82197476-82226111 GCF_006229205.1 Suricata suricatta | reverse complement strand
AAAGGGTAAACCAGTGCTGAGTGAGGGTCTGAAATGCTCTCCAATAAAGAAAAACATAGCTTCTCAAAATGCTTTTTTATTCCTTTCTGGATCTTCCAAATTTGTAAAGTTGTTTGGAAGAGAGTTTCAAATAAATGAAAGTTTAACTGAAAATTTCTCTATTATTTCACATACAAGTCTTGTCTCCTTCCCACACTATGATCTACATGTAGATAAAAACATACCTCACATTTAAAAAATTTTAAAAAGATACCTCAGTTGTTGTTCTTACTGTAACCAGCCCCAGTCCCAGCCTGCATATCCAGGAACCATTCCCAGAGGGTGGGAAAGCTTATTTCACCCAACTTTCCAGGTTGGAAGGAATTTTTCAAATATGAGAGATATGCCAGAACTGTCAAGATTCACAGCTGTAGGGGCGCCTGGGTGGCTCAGTCGGGTAAGCATCTGGTTTCGGCTCAGGTCACGATCTCACGGTTCGTGGGTTCCAGCCCTGTGTCAGGCTCTGTGCTGACAGCTAGCTCAGAGCCTGGATGCTGCTTCAGATTCTGAATCTCCCTCTCTCTCTGACCCTCCATTGCTCGCATGGCCTCTCTCTGTCTCTCAAAAATAAATTTAACAAAACATTAAAAAATTAAAAAAAAAGATTCACAGCTGCATAAATTATGAAGCATAAGTCACACTTGTGCTTGTTTTGTAATTGAGATATTACAATGTTTTTATCAAAATACAAAAATATCAGTAAGGAGGCTTCATTCATGCTACCTCATGGGTACAGCAACCCCTCCACACTTAAGCAAGTTGTGTCCTCCCTCTTATCAAAGTCGTGCTGCAATCAGGCATACAGGTAGCAACAGCCTTGCTGGGTTTAAGCCATGACTCAATGAACAGGAGACACTATAGGCCTTACCACCATCAGCATGATAGCAGAAGCCCTCGTGTCATAACTTTGGTAGCCTAGAAAAACATCTTAGGGATGTGATAACAGAACATTTAGATTTTATCTTGCACTAATCAAATGGTGCACGCATCTCGGACTGCTGGATTGAGAATTCTGAGGCTGCATCAGGACTCCCCACAATATGTGCTGAGATCTATTTGTGATGTCTGCCTGGAGTGTGGGATAGGAAGCAGTGACATATAAGCAAGGTAGCTGCGATCCTTGCTCAGAATCCAACTGCGTTGGTAGAAGTTCGTAGGGTGGGCTGATTCAACACAGGAGAGCCTGGGTTTTCCTGGAATTCATTTTTCCTGGTCTCTTGGGCAAATGCACAGCCTTTCCAAGCCATGGCTGACTGGTGTTAAAAATTCTGTGAAAGGGGTGCCTCAGTGGCTCTGTTGTTTAAGTGTCCGACTACTGATTCTTGGCTCAGGTTGTGATCTCTTCATTTGTGAGTTCAAACCCCATGTCAGGCTCTGTACTGACAGTGCAGAGCCTGCTTGGGATTCTCTCTCTCCCACTCTCTCTGCCCTTCCCTCTCTCTCTCTTTCTCTCTCAAAATAAATAAATAAGTAAATAAATAAATATATATGTTTAAATTATGTGAAAAAAATGTCCTATCATTACATGCAGCAACCTGCTTGATTTGCAGATATTAGGCTAACAGAAATCAGACTCAAGTGTGTATGATTTAATTTATACAGAGTTCAAAACCAGGCAAAACTAATCTATGGCGGTAGGTGTTAGAATAACAGTTACCTTCAGGAGTGACAGACCAGGCAGAATGATATTTGTGGGGTGCTAGACAGGTTCTATATCAAGATCCTGTGGTGGTCATGTGGCTGTATACAAATTTACCTGTCTTTATAATGAAGATAACAGTCCTTTACATACCTTGTGTACTTTACTAAATATATTGTGATTTTTAAAACTTCTCTGGGGGCGCCTGGGTGGCTCAGTTGGTTAAGCCTCCGACTGGCTCCGGTCAGATCTCACGTTCGTGGGTTCGAGCCCCGTGTCGGGCTCTTTGCTGACAGCTGGCTCAGAGCCTGGAGCCTGCTTCCGGTTCTGTGTCTCCTTCTCTCTCTGCCCCTCCCCCTCTCATGCTCTGCCTCTCTCTGTATCAAAAATAAATAAAACATTTAAAAAAAAAACAAAACTTCTCTGGTAAAAAGAGCAAGAGAAGCATACAGTTTTTGTTACTTTGCAAAGTACTTTCACATACAAAGTCTCATCTTATCTCCATCCACCAAAGCCCCAAGAAATAAGCATTACTATTCCATCTACAGTTTACTGTTTATTATTTATTTTTGAGAGAGACAGAGCATGAGTGGGGGAGGGGCAGAGAAAGAGGGAGACACAGAACTCAAAGCAGGCTCCAGGTTCTGAGCCATCAGCAGAGTCTGACGTGGGGCTCAAACCCACAAACTGTGAGCCACTGACCTGAGCCAAAGTCGGACATTTAACCGACTGAGCCACCCAGGTCAGGTCAGATTGTGGGATCGAACCCTGAGTTACGATTCTCTCTCTCGCTCTTCTTCTGACCCCTCCCCTCACGTATTCTCTCTCTCTCTCTCTCTCAAATAAATAGTGAAAAGACATCCATGAAATAGGAGAAAATAATGGCAAATCCTACCTGACAAGGAATTAACATTCAGAATATAGATTTTTAAATTTTCATTATGTTTTATTTTTAAAACATTTGTTTATTCTCTTTTTAAAAATTTTTTAATTTTTAATTTTTGAGATATAGAGTGAAACAGAGCGTGATCAAGGAGGGGCAGAGAGGAGACACAGAATCCAAAGCAGGCTCCAGGTTCTGAGCAAGTGTTCAACACAGCCCGACGCCGGGCCCGAACCCAAGAACCGCGAGATCATGACCTGAGCCAAAGTGGGACACTTAACCAACTGAGCCACCCAGGCGCCCCTGTTTATTTTCGAGAGACAGAGACAGAGCACGAGCACGGGAGGGGCAGAGAGAGAGAGAGAGAGGGAGACACAGAATTGGAAGCAGGCTCCAGGCTTTGAGCTGTCAGCACAAACCCACGAACCCACATGGCTCAAACTCATGAACCATGAGATCATGACCTGAGCCAGACATTCAACTGACTGAGCACCCAGGTGCCCCTAGATTAAAAAAAAAAAAAAAAAGAAATATTTATTTATTTACTTTGAGGGAGAGAGAGCAAGTGTATATGAGTGGGGGAGCAACAGGAGAGGGAAAAGAGAATCCCAAGCAGGCTCCACTCTGTCAGTGCAGAGCCCAAAGTGGGGCCTGAACCTATGAACTTGGGAGATCATAACCTGAACCAAAATCAAGAGTTGGCCACTCAACTGACTGAGCCATCCAGGTGCCCGCAGAATATATTTATATTTAAAAACCCGCTTACAACTAAAAAAAAACAAGAGGACAAGGGTCTCCTGGGTGGCTTAGTCAGGTAAGGGTCTGACTCTTGACTTCAGCTCAGGTCATGATCTCATGTCTGTGAGATCAAGCCCCATTTCGAGTTCTGCCCTGACAGTGCCAAGCCTGGTTGGATTCTCTCTCCTCTCCCACTCTCTCTCTGCCTCTCTCCTGCTTTCTCTCTATCTCAAAATAAATAAATAAACATTTAAAAAATGTTTAGGGGCACCTGGGTGGCTCAGTCAGTTAAGCGTCCGGTTTCGGCTCAGGTTATGATCTCACGGTTCGTGGGTTCGAGCCTCACATCAGGCTCTGTGCTGACAGCTAGCTCAGAGCCTGGAGCCTGCTTCGGATTCTGTGTCTCCATCTTGCTCTGACCCTCTCCTGCTCCCGCTGTCTCTCTCAGTCTCTCAAATATAAATTAAAAAAATATTTTTCTAAAAGACAACCCAAATAAAAAGCATTAGATTGTATATGTTAAATAGTTAAAATGGTGAATTTGGTTATGTGAATTTTATTTTCAAAAAATTGTGTTGAAGTAATGACAGGAAAACCTAGATTAGAATTGAGGCTCTGGTCATTCAGCCATGTGGAAAGGGATGCCATCTGACTCAGTTTCCCTAACTATGAGAGACACTATCTTCCTTACCAGGCCATTTTGAGGATTCAATAAGAACATAGGTAAAGGGCCTGGCACAGAATATGCATATGATACACATTTATAAAATAAATAAGTAATAATAGTAACAACAGGAATAATAATTATTGACATCTAAGGGCCCTCACTCTGAATCAGATGGCTAACAAAGAATATCTCATTAATTATCTGACTATAGCCCTATGAGGTAGGTACAGATTACAACTGAGGAAAAAGAGGTTTAGAGAGGTTGAATGACTTGCCCAAAGTCATACTGATGATGTTTTGGGGTAATGGGGGAGGGGTGTTCGTGGGGTCTGGAGCTGATGACCAAGAAAGAATTCTTAAAGACATCTTTGGCGGGTTGCCCTGGTGGCTCAGTCAGTTAAGTGTCCGACTTCAGCTCACACTTTGTAGGTTCGGGCCCTGCATCAGGCTCTATGCTGACAGCTCAGAGCCCGGAGCCTGCTTCAGATTCTGTGTCTTCCTCTCTCTCTGACCCTCCCCTGTTCACGCTGTCTCTCTCTCTCTCTCTCTCTCTCTCAAAAATAAATAAAACATTAAAAAAAAAAACACGTCTTTGGTGCAAAAATGGTGATTTTATTAAAGCACAGGGACAGGACCCATGGGCAGGAAAAGCTGCACTGGGGGCCTGATGGGTAACTCATTATATACCCTCAGGTTGGGAGAGAGTCAGGGATAGAGTATGTCTCTAAGGAATTTTGGAAGCAAGGTTTCCAGAGGCTAGCTGTTGCTAGGGAAACACCATTTATCACTATTTAATAAAACCTCCGTCATGAGACCCCTCAGATGCATATGGGGCTTAGATGCTCCAAGCCACAAGCTTGAAGCATGACCTCCAGCATATATCCTGGGGCAGTTGAGGTAAAGGATGTAGATTTACAGGATCCTCCAGGTTGGGACAGTGTTAAGTCAAGGTTCTCTTTTGCCCCTAGCGAAGTGTCATCATGGAGGCAGCTGAGCTCCTCGAGGGAGGTCGCTCTGCAGGTTTCAAGGACTTGTCAATGGGCTATAGGCAGTAAGAGAATTTTCATTTGCCTTGGTTTCTCACATTACCATGGCAAGCACTTAAACCCCCTTCCTTTGTTCTTGGGTAGCTGGGAGTGTCTGAGGAATATCACACAGATCCCACCAGGCAGATGGTGGGGGGGGTGGGCATTTGCTAGCTTGTGCTTTGCCCCTCAGCCTGACTCAGGCTCCCTCATCAATACCATTATTAAGTGATGTGGCTGGCATTTGAAGCCCCCAACAAACAATGTAAAATATTGAGTACTTCATACTAAGCAAGACACTGAGCTGAGAGTTTACATCTGTTACCTCAGTCAGCCTGCACACCTGCATGAAGTGGGCATTATTGTTGTCCCCATTTTATATATTAGGTGCTGGAGAAACAGAGAAGTTGAACAGCTTGCCCAAGGTCACACGGCTTGTGGGGGTAAAGCTGAGAGTCTTACTGTAAAGACAGTCCCCTTAACCTCTCTATTCTACATTGCCTTCATCTAAATGAATGACTGGATAGAGAGATATGCATAAATAAACACAAACAAATGACGTGTGATGAGCCCGGGAGCAGGGATGACCTCCCTGGGAACAGGGCAAAGTTAGCAGTAGGGGTAGGAGATACCCAGCAGAAACTGAGAGGGGCAAATGAGGGTCGGGGTGCACAGACTGCTCTGGAAGGCCCCCTGCCCTTGAGTTAATGGTGGGTTACAGGGCCTGCCTACTCCATCGCTTCATCTGAGCTATGCAACAGGCTCTGTTCCCCAGAGTCAAGTGTTTCCTTCTGAGTAAGGCTTTTCAGGTCACCCCGTATAACGCTGCAGCACTCACATTCTACTCTCCCCCGCTTTTTCTTTTTTTCTACAGTACTCATCACCTTCTAACGTATTATATAATTTGCTTTTTTTTTTCCTGTTAATCATCTGCTTCTTCCACAGAGGAATGATCTCCACAGATCATTACCTGTTTGGTTCACAATGTATTGTCAATGCCTAGTAGTATGCCTAGCATATAGTAGACACTCGATAACTATTTGTTAGATGCATAAATGAGTGGGCTGAGGGAGCAGTGACTTGGGGGGGGGCAGGAGAACTAGATTTGGATTTAGCCTTGCTATGATGAGACCTTGGACAAGACCCCTTCCCTCTCTGTACCTGACTTTATTCTCTGTGTTTCTACAAAGGGCTCAAGGCCCTGAAGTTGGGCCTCAGCCCCTGGCCTCAGGATTCTGGGCCTGACCATGTGTAAGCCATCCTCAGTGAGCAGGGTTCACCCCAACCCTGGGGTGAAATCTGCTGGTCTCTCTATTACCACCCTATAGGACCTGAGGATCCATGGGGGGCATTTGCTGGCAGCCCTGGGGGGTTGGGAGCACCTGCAGCTGCACCTCCACTCCAGACTTCCCAAGGGATACAGAACTGGTCCAACTGGTTCTCCTGGGCCACACCAGATACCTGCTGTGTCAACTGAGATTTCCAAACCACTGCCTCTCTCATTTGTCCCAGACAATGACAGATGGTCTCAGCTTCCTCTTAAAACAAAGGAAAATGGGGCTTCACAGTGCTTGGGTTACCGTTGCTCTGCCTACATGGCAGATCCTTACTGATGCCTCCCTGGAATGGGAGGAGGGGTGGCTAGAGTGGGTCTTGTTCTCTCAAAGGGCTGTTGTCGGTTTATTCAATAAATATTGATTGAGCAATTCCTGAGCAGTTCTAGACACTGTAGATGTATCGGTGAACAAAACAGAGAAAAATCCTTGTCCCGGGACGCCTGGGTGGCTCAGTTGGTTAAGCATCCAGCTTCTAGCTTCGGCTCAGGTCATGCTCTCATGGTTTGTGGGTTCGAGCCCCACGTCGGGCTCTGTGCTGACAGCTAGCTCAGAGCCTGGAGCCTGCTTCAGATTCTGTATCTCCCTCTCTCTCTGACCCTCCCCTACGCATGCTGTCTCTGTCTCTCAAAAATAAATAAAAAACAGAAAAAAAAAATCCTTGTCCTTGTGCATCTTTTGTTTTTAATGAGGGGAACAGACAATAAAGAAATGCCTAGGAGCACCTGTTGGCTCAGTCAGTGGAGCATGCAACTCTTGATCTCAGGGGTGTGAGTTTGAGCCCCCATGTTGGTTTGTAGAGATTACTTAAAAATAAAATCTTAAAAAAAGAGAAATATCTAATATAACATCAAGGATGACAGATAAAAATGATGAATAAAGGACTAAAATGTTGTGGGGTTGGGGTGGGGGCTATTCTAGACAGATTGGCCAGGGAAGTCCTGAGGAAATAACTTTTGGACAAAGGTAAATGGAGGGAGGGGCCAGCCATATGAAAATCTGGGAGGAGAGCATTCTAGACATTGGGAACAGCAAGGGCAAAGGCTCTATGGCAGGAACTAGTTTACATGATGGAGCAGCAGAAACAGGGCAAGTGTGGCGGGAGTAGAATGAGAGGAGTGGCAGGAGATGCAGGCTGTATCATGTAGAACCTTGAAATCTACCAAGGAAACTTTAGATTTCATTCTGGGAGATAGTGGAAGCCACTAGAGTTTTAAACAGGAAATTGGCATAATCTGATTGAGGCTCTAGAAAGATCCATTGGTCTGCTGGCAAGGGAATGGATCATGGTGGAGAGAGAGAAAGCAGGGCGATCAAAGAGAAGTCTGATGCAATCATCCATGCAACAGAGGCTAGCAGCCTGGATAGGGTAGTAGTGGCTGAGATGAAAAGTGGAGCCTTGAAGAAGTGATTTTAACAAAAGGCCCAAACCCTGGCCTATCAGAGCTGGTGAGAGCTTAGTGATCGTAAGACAAGGTAGGAACTTTGGAGTCTGTCAGTCTTGGGTTTGAAGCCCAGCTCTACACATTCTGGCTGAGTCTTTGGGCAGGTTGCTACATCTCTCCGAGTGAGTCTTGGTTTCCCCATATATAAACTGGGCATTATAAGAGACCTTGCTTCCAAGGGGTGTCTTGAGGACTCAGTGACATGTAAACAAGACACAGAGCACAGGGTTGGGCACTTAGTAGACAGTAAAGTTAGCTATGACTCAAATCCCCACATTTATGGAAAGAGAAACTGAGGCCAGCTAGCTTAGAGGCAGATAGAGGACTAGAAGTGGGAGGGAGAAGAGAGAGAACTGTTTGCAGGGTTCTTCAAGTCATATACCTCAGATCTAGACAAGAGGATGATTGAGGAAGTCAGGAACATAAAATCATGTGACCCTCTCTTGGCCATCTTGTTCTCCTACTCTTGAAAGACATGGGAAGTTAGAATATCTCTCCACCCTAAAAAAATAAATCAACACAAGCATGGCAAGTAGCAACTGCCATTCAGCTGCAATGTCAGGGAGACAGTAGAGAAAAACAGGAACTGTGGCATCTGGAATGTGTGTGCCCATTTAAAAGGGCTGGCTGGCTCAGCTCCACCTGACTGCTGTCTCCCTGTACCAGACATCCTAATTTAAAAAAAATATATTTATTTATTTTTGGGAGAGCACAAGCGGGGGAGAGGCAGAGAAAGAAGGACAAAGGATCCAAAGAGGCCTCTGCACTGACAGGCTGACAGCAGTGACCCTGATGTGGGGCTCAAACTGAAGAAATGTAAGATCATGACCTGAGCCAAAGTCTGGCGCTCAACCAACTGAGCCACCCTGGTACCCCCAGACATCCTTTCAACAGAAGCCAGAATCCAGATTTTTATATGAAATCTTCCAATTTTTAAGAAATGTTTTATTTTTAACATTTTTATTTATTTTTTTAAAAATTTTTAATGTTTTATTTATTTTTGATACAGAGAGAGACAGAGCACGAGAGGGGGTGGGCAGAGAGAGGAGACACAGAACTGGAAGCAGGCTCCAGGCTCTGCGCTAGCTGTCAGCACAGAGCGTGATGCGGGGCTCGAACTCACAAACGTGGGATCTGACCTGAGCCGAAGTTGGAGGCTTAACCAACTGAGCCACTCAGGCACCCCTATTTTTAACATTTTTAAAAGCTTATCTATTTATTTTGAGAGAGAGAGAGCAAGCTAGTGGAGGGAGGGCAGAGACAGAGGGGGACAGAGGATCTGAAGTGGGGTCTGTGCTGACAGCAGTGAGCCCAATGAGGGGATCGAACTCGTGAACCTTGAGATCATAACCTGTGCTGAAATCAGACCCTTAACCGACTGAGCCACCTAGGTGCCCCTTCCCTCTGAATTTTAATAATCTTATTGGGCACGTACTATTATTCTCCCCATTTGACATATGAGGCCACTGAGGTTTAGAGAGGTGAAGTGACTTGCCACAGTCACACAGCTGGGAAGGGACAGAGTCAGGATTCAAACTTAGCTCTGCTTAATGTCAAAATTTGTTAGACCCTGGATGCTCAGGATAGCCCCTCTTCACACTTCATTCTCTCTAGCATCTTGGGGGTCTATGAGGGGCTCTGGGGTCCTGGAGCAGTTCTGTTATCAACTTAGAGTGACTCTTGATCCTTGACCATAGGCCTTCCCCTTTCTGGGCCTCAGTATTCCCATCTGCACACCTAGGAGGATGTAGTTATGAGAATCCCAATATGGTCCCAGCTTCCTCCCTTGCAGTCCAACTATGGATCTAGTAAATATTAGGACTTGATATTTTCCTTGTTCTTTTTTTTTAATGTTTATTTATTTATTTTGAGAAAGAGAGAGAGAGCAGGAGAGGGGCAGAGAGAGGAGAGAGAATCCCAAGCAGGCTCAATGCTGATAGCAATATGAGGCTCGAACCTACTAACCGTGAGATCATGACCTGAGCAGAAACCAAGAGTCGGATGCGTAACTGACTGAGCCACCCAGGTACCCCAATATGACCCTTGTTCTGTGCCCTGGCTCTGCCACTTACTGTTGTGTGATCTGAGGCTGCTTAACCTCTCTGTGCCTTTTGCCTCATCTTAGCCATAAAATGGAATTAGAAGTAGCACCCACCTCAAAGTGCTTAGGACATGCCAGGCATGGCACTCAGGTTCCTACTCAACATTAGTCTGCATGATTATTGGTAAATGTGCATGCGTGTATATTTTGATAGGAAGAGACAGAAATAGAACTTAAATAGTTGTATTAGGATGGAGATGTGATTTTTAACATTTTCTTTAATGTCACAATTGTTAAAAATGTTTAATGCGTCCCATGATTCCTCCATTTTATAGAGAATAAAGTCCAAATTCTTTAACCGAACATCCAAGAACATCTCTGATTCGACATCAACTCATATTTCAATAGAGCAAAGTGGCTAAACAGCACATGGCAGCAGGCCACTCCTGCCTGAATCCCAGCTCTGTGACTTACTAGCTGTGTGAACTTGGGCAAGGAGCTCTGTGCCTCTCTTTCCTCATCTGTAAAATAAGTTTCAGTATCCACCTGATGGGGCGGCAGTGCGGTGTACCCAGCATGCAGAAGTGTCCATCATGTGGAAGGCTGAAGCATCCTGGCGATTGTCATGATCTACCTACTACCCCTAAATCTCTGGTCATCCTGAATCTTTAATTAGCCCCAGAATTATCATACCTTGAAGGCTTTGCTCATGGCTTGCTCCCCCTGGCATGCCTTCCCCTATTTATCCATCCATCAAAACATTCGGTGTCAAGGACCAGCTCAAATGTGACCTCCCCTGGAGATCTGTCCTCGCCAGTCCTTCCTCTGGTCCCGAGGGCTGGGTGTGCTCATAGCTCTCACCTCTCCTCTGAGTACCACTTAAGTCCTTACTGGTCCCCTTGTCCTTCCTCCTGCATCCCACCCTTCCTGAGGGGAAGATGGGCTTGCTCTAGCTCCAGCCCAGAGCCCCAGCGAGATGTCTGAGGGATGTTGAAACCCTCAAAAAAACTCAGTCATCAAACTGATCCAGACAGCCCTGCTGCATCCCACCCTGTCCCTTCTGGAGCCTGTTTCCTCTCCAGTCCCTGAGGCAGTGTGGCCCAGCAGGGTGGCTGTGAATATAAACTAGGAAACACTGGTCAAGGTCCTCTTTTTCTTCCCTTGCCTCCCTGATTTGCTTCTCCTCTGGACTAGCTGGGGAAGGGAGGGAGTGCTGGCGGTGGGGGCAACTATGGATTCTTGAGGCCTACTTGAGATGGACCTCTGGCTCTGATCAGAGCTTCTGATGCGGTAGGGTTTGGGGCAAGGTCCAGCATCCTGCATTTTCAGGCCCCTTCCACGGCCATGCTTGGAAGTAACCATTCTTGGAGTGCCAAACCTGTCCATGGCTAACAGGGCAGCACAGCTGTGTGCAAGGGGCCTTGGGACCTCTCAGCCCCCACACACCTTGGAGGAGGGAGTGCTGCCACCCAGGGGCAAACACAGAAACTGCCAAGGCTCAGACCTGAGCCACTGGGCACACATTTTGATAAAAATATTTACTGAGCACTTTTCAAGTGCCAAGCACTATGCCAAGTCCTTTGTACATATTGCCATTCTGGAACCCACAACAGCCTTATGAAGTTGAACTGTCATAACCCCCACTGTACAGATGAGAAATAGAGGGCTCAGAGAGGTAAAGTGACTTACCCAAGGTCACACAGCAAGTGAGTAGCAGTGCTTAGATTCGAAGCTGATAGCTGCACCCTAACCATGACACTTGAGTGCCGCCTCAATGCCTACATCACAGAGTCACCTGGGGATATTGTAAGGAACCGTGTATGAAAAGGTCCATCAGATCAGTGCTCTACCAGTCTCAGGCCTCCAGAACAGCTTGACTAGAGGCCACACCAAGACAGCCTGGAGGAGGGGTGGGCAGAACCACCCCATCTTCTCTCGTAGGTGGGCTGACACCAGCCTGGACCAGCCAGACCCCAGGTTGCTCAGCTCGGCCATCCCTCTCCTCTCCACTGCCCTGACCTGGAAACCATAGGCAGCCTTGCCTCAGATCCCAGAATGCTTCAGGGCTTTCCAGCAGAATTGGGGCCACAGCAGACTGGCCACTGGCCAGGGTTTATACATGACACTCCGAAAGGGTTTTGGCCCATGGCTCACTTCCGTTGGGAAGAATCTCTAGCTGGCCCCTGATGCCTGGACCCAAAGGTGAGTGTGAGGCCAGGCTCTGGAAGCAAACCCCACGGGTCCATCACTCGGAGGCCTGGATATACACTGGCACAGCAAGCATGGCACACGGGCCCTCAGCCCCTGCCTGCAGCTCTGCCAGTGCCAGGTTGGAGCCCAGGCTCTCGGCATGCCCGGGCACTACCAGCTCAGGCTCGCCACCCACCGGGCCGCCAACAACGATAGACAGCACCGCATCTGGCTCTGAGAAGGGCGGCTTGCCTGGGGCAGCCTCGGGCACAGGCCCGGCCCCCGTGTCCTTCAGCTCCTCCAGCCCCAGCGGGTCAGGCAGGGGGGTCACCACCTTACGGGCACCACTGCTGCCGCTGCGGGGGGCCGCCCTCCTCCGGGAGGGCCGCCGGGCTTGCAGGTCCTTGTCCTTTTGGGGGCCAAGGCGGCAGCGGTGATCCTTGAGGTATTTGTGTCGGGAAAAGCCCTTGGCACAGCCAGCACAGCGGAACTTGTAGTTGCCCGTATGGGCGCGCTGGTGCTCCGCGAGGTGGGCACGGCGGCTGAAGGACTTGCTGCACAGGGCACACTTGTGGAGCTTCATGCCTGGAGCGGGGGGAGGTCAGTGAGAGGCACCCAGACCCCTTACTCTGCAGCCGCGCCTCTCCACTTGGAATAAAACCCACTCTCTCAGTGCGTCCTCTGAGCGTGTGCGTGATCTGGGCCCTGCTCTGGCCACTCTCATCTCCCCCCTTCTCCCAGCCACTGACTCCTGGCCAGCCACACATGCCCACCTCGGGGCACCAAGCTGGCTCCTGCCTCGGGGCCTTTGCACTTGGTGCTTCCCTCTGCCTGGAATAGGGTGTTCAGCCCCTAGACCCTAGCTAACTTAGCTGGGTCACCATCATCTCTTTCCTCTCTGGTCTGTCTCACCCTGGCCCCCTCAGACCATCCCCACAGGGCAGCTAGAGATGGCTTCATGAAATACACGAAGGATCATGACATGCTACGCTCTGAACCCCCAGTGATTCCCCAAGTTCCCCATAAAGCCCTGTGTGGTCTGACGGCCCCTTCACCTCCCCGCCCCCTTCCTTCCTTCCCCCGACTAGTTCTCTGAGCTCCATGCTCCCACTCACCTCTCCTGGTCTCTCACAACCCACTGCCAGTCCCTTCTCTGCCTCAAGATTTTGCACTTGCTCCCTCCTTCTGGAAGCTATTTCCTGGCTTTTCTTATCCTTTAGGACAGCTCTCCTGTCACCTCCTCCAGGAGACCGCCCCTGATGCCTGCCTCATATCTTTCTCTGCCCCATCACTGTTTATTCCTGTCTTGGTACTCTGCCTACTTCTCTGTAACATACTTGCTTATTGTTCATTTTCAATCTCTGCCACTAAATGCTAAGCTTCCCCAGGAGGGCGGGGTGGGGCTCTACCCATCTCATTCCCCGATGTCACCCCCAGAGTCTGACATGTGGTTAAGTTCTCAGTAGTCATTCACTGAATGACTCACTGGTGCCTTCATATTCACCAGGAAGGCAACTCCGGCCCACATTCAGTCTGAGCCATGCTCCCCTCAGCCTCCCTGGGATGAAGGTTCAGAGAGGGGCAGTGACTTGCATGAGGCAACACAGCAGGGTAGTGGTAGTGCTAAGAATCAAACACAGGCCCTCTGTCTTCAAGTCCTCAACTCTCTGTGCTCCCAGTTTTCAAGCTTTCTTTAGGACCCAAACCCTTCCTGTAAAACTATGATTCTTAACCAGAGGCGAGTTTACCCTCCAGAAGACTTCTGTCCCCGGGAGACATTTGTGGTTGTCCTAACTATGGGGACCCACTGACATCTCGAGGGTAGAGGCCAAGGATATTGCTAAACATCCTATAATGCACAGGGCAGCCCCCATCATACAGCATCAGTCAGTGCAAACTATCAGTAGTGCCAAGAGACCATGTTCTAGACCAAAGGGTATATGGAAAGACGGCCAAGCTGCTCTGGGGATACGGCAGCCCCTGAGGAAGAGCCATGGAGCCCCTGGGAAACCATGAGGAGTGGGGTGGAGACCCTTGCTCCACACCCTACCTGCCCTGCTGACGGTACCAAGGAACCTTCCCGGCCATGTTTTGGAGCCTGTTGGAATCTGATCTCCCTCCACGCCTGATCCACACCCCTATCACACTGGGCACCTCTCTGACTTACCAGCTATGTCCTCTTAGGTCTGCTTCCCCCTCAGCCTGGGGGACTGTATCTGACTCACCTCTGTAGGACCCTGAGGACCCTAATGCAGGCCTGGTTCATGGCTCACCTAAGCTAAAGTCTGTTGGCTGGAATATACCAGGCAGTGATAATAAGCCACATGGGATATGTCTGTTCTTTCTAAAGGGCCTGCCCCAGGGACTCTGATCTGGACCAGACCCTGTTAATAGGTCCAAAAGTCACTTACCAGAGTGGGAGAGGATATGAGCCTTCAGTTTGTCCGGCCGATTGAACTCCTTACTGCAGCCTGTGTGTGTCCTAGAAACCAAAACCACTGGTTAGGGGCATCTCTCACCAACTCAGGACTCTCTTGCTGGCCTCTGTGCTAGCCCGGGGTATGAGGGATTTCCTATCTACCCAAAGGGCCAGGTTAGGAAGCGGGATGGGGAGTTAGGTAGGCAGGCAAGGCCCACAGCACGATAAAAGGAGAGAGGGCCTTCAGAACCTCAGCCCCAACATTTTTGGGCCCCGCTGCTCGGTAAAGCTGCCCTCCCACTCATGCCAGTTCCTACTCACGAGAAGGGGCATTTGTATTTCTTGAATGGCTCGTGGATCAACATGTGTCTCTTCAGTTTGTCCTTACGGTTGAACGCAGACTCGCACACTGAGCATTTGTAGGGCTTCTCACCTGTAGGAGACACAGATGGCGGGTCGGGGGCTGGGGGAGTCCCATGAGACAGAGTCCGAATACAGGGCACGCCAGAGGGTAGCAGAAGTGGCCTGGGAGGCAAGAGCCTTTCCCATTCCTTATGACTGTTTTTCCAAGGAGAAGAGGGGGCTATTGCAGATAGGGCACTTAGAAAAGGCCTGGAGGTGTCCGAGTGGCTCAGTCGGTTAATTGTCCGACTTTGGCCTCTCTCTCTGCCCCTCCCCTGCTCGTGCTCTGTCTCTCAAAAATAAATAAATAAACATTTAAGTTTAAAAAAACAAAGAAAGAAAGGAAAAGGCCTTTCTGATGAGACGAGAAGGGAGATATATCGGAGGGGAGCAAGCCATGATGGAAACCAGAGTCAGGGTCCCAGGCAGAAGGAAAGGTGGGAGTGTGTGGTACGTCTGAAGACAGGGGAGGCCAGTGTGGCTGGAACAGAGCAGGAGAGGGAGAATGAGGCAGAAGGGAAGGTCAGTGAGACAGCCGGGCCCAACAGGGAGGGCCTGGAAGGCCTTGGTTTTTACTCTGAGCAAGAGGAGAAGCCACCAGCGGGGTTGAGCAGAGAGGGGACTGATGTGACTTCAGAGTCTCACCGTCGCCCTCTACCTGCATGCAGAGAACACAGTGAGGGGCGGGGTGGAGCCATGGGAAGCAGATGACAGGTGACATCAGGTAGCGGGTGTAAGCGGAAGGGTGTCAAGGAGGAGTCTAAGGTGGGGCTGAGTGACAGGGGAATGGTTGTGCCATTTACTGAAATGGGGCCCACGGCAGGGGAGGGGGAATTACACCTTCTCTAATGGAATCTCTGCAAGGAACTATGAGGTAAGTACTAGATGAGAAAACTGAACTTCATGATCTGCACCCAGCGTTTGGGAGACCTAAGAGGCCGGTGTGATGCAGAGTCCACCTGAGTCACCCCACGTGTCCCCCCAAGTCGGCTGCAGCAGAATCTGGAGCGGGGGTGGGGCAGTGGGGGAGGAAGAGCTGCTCTCGCCTGACAGGGACCAGGGCTTACAACCTTCCTGTGGGAAAGGGCTGTGATTGGGCTGTTTTGATTGTTTGCCATTATTTCCTGTTTGTTCTCCTTGTGGAATGAATAAAGTACTTTTAGAAAATGCCAGCCCAGTGATTAAGGAAATTCTGGTCCTTATGATGGAATGCTCTGCAGTCATTAAAAAGATTAAGGTCCATCTGTGTTTCCTGATCCAGAAAGATCTCCTGGCCATACTGCTAAGTGAGGAAAGAAATCTGTAGAATAGCTTAAGACAAAAAATGAAGAAAATGCAATCCTCATACTCCAAAACAGCCCTAGCCATAGGTATTTGTATATACAGAGAAAACGCAGGGAGAAAGTTGAGGGAGGGTACACGCCAAACTGTCAGAAACAGTTAGGATTTAAAGGGAGAATTTAACACTTTACTTTATGTACCTCTATACTGTTTCATTCATTTATTTATTAATTTAGAGCGCATGCGTGCAGCCACACATGCAATGGGCAGAGCAGCAGGGTTAGGGGGTGGGAGCAGAGGATCTGAAGTAGAATCTGTGCTGACAGCAGAGAGCCTGATTCGAGCTTGACCTCACCAGCTGTAAGATCATGACCCCAGCGGGGGCACCTGGGTGGCTCAGTCAGCTCAGGTCATGATCTCATGGTTTGTGGGTTTGAGCCCCGCATCAGGCTCTGTGCTGACCACTAGCTCAGAGCTTGGAGCCTGCTTCAGATTCTGTGTCTCCCTCTCTGCCCCTCCCTCGCTCATGCTCTGTCTCTCTGTCTCTCAAAAATAAATAAACGTTAAAAAAAAAAATTATGATCCCAGCTGAAGTCAGAGGCTTAATTGACCAAGTCACCCAGGCACCATCATACTGCTTCATTTTTAAAATAAACTTTTTAAAATATACTTTTGAATAATATTTTTTAATGCTTTTTATTTATTTTGAGAGAGAGAGTGAGCACATGTGGGGGACAGGCAGAGAGAGAAGCAGAAAAAAAATCCCAAACAGGGATCAGCCCAAGTAGGGCTTGATCTCATGAATCTCAAGATCATGACCTGAGCCTAAATCAAGAGTTGGACGTTTAACCCACTGAGGCACCCAGGTGTCCCTTGAATGATAATTTTTATAACTATAAAGAGAGGGGCGCCTGGGTGCTTAGTCGGTTAAGTGTCTGGCTTCAGCTCAGGTTATGATCTCACGGTTTGTGGGTTCGAGCTCCATGTCGGGCTCTGTGCTGACAGCTAGCTCAGAGCCTGGGGCCTGCTTCAGATTCTGTATCTTCCTCTCTTTCTGACCCTCCCCTGCTTATACTGTCTCTGTCTCTCAAAATAAATTAAAAAAAAAACTACAAAGAGAGTAATTTGGTAATATTTAACAAAATTACCAATGCATATACTTTTTTCTTCTTTTAGTATGATAAAATATACATAAAATTTACCATTAAAAAAGTATTTATTTATTTATTTTGCTAAAATGCTTATTTATTTTTAAGAAAGAGAGAGCACAGCAGGGGAAGGAAAGAGAGAGAAGGAGACACAGACTCTGAAGCAGGCTCCAGGCTCTAAGCTGTCAGCACAGAGCCCGAGGCAGGGCTCAAACTCACGTGTGGTGAGATCATGACCTGAGCCAGTCAGTCATTTAACCAATTGAGTCACCCAGGCACCCCTATTTACTTATTTTTGAGAGAGAGAGACAGAGTATGCATGCATGCATGTGTGTGCAAGCAGGGGAGGGGCAGAGAGAGAGAGAGAGAAGGAGAGAGAGGACCGTAAGCAGGCTCCACACTATCAGACTAGGGCCCAATGCGGGGCTCAAACCCACGAACTATGAGATCATGACCTGAGTTGAAGTCAGACCGACTGAGCCATCCAGGTGCCCCATAAAATTTACCATTTTAAATTAACCATCTTTCATGTACAGCTCCGGGGCATTAGGTACATTCGTGCTGTTGTGCAACTACCACCATCCATCTCTAGAACTCCGTCATCAGCCCAAACGGAAACTCAGCACTACACTGCATCTATGTTTTAACCTAGCATTTCCACTGCTACGGATACACTCCACAGACATACTCCCAAAAGTGCCAAAGGACCCACATAGCCTTTTGTGTATAAACTAACAGCCGAAAAATAAATTGAGTACTCAGTCATAACAACTAGTTAAATAAAAGATAGTAAATACAGAGGAATTCTACGCAGCTGGGAAAAAGAAGGTACTGCTAGGAACATCTTCAAAATGCACTGATAAGTAAAGAAAAACAGTACACAATAGAGTTATAATAAGTGCTCAGGGGCGCCTGGGTGGCTCTGTCAGTTAAGCATCTGACTTCGGCTCAGGTCATGATCTCGCAGTTCGTGGTTCGAGCCCTGCGTTGGGCTCTGTGCTGACAGCTTGGAGCTTGGAGCCTGCTTCAGATTCTGTGTGTGTGTCTCTCTCTGCCCCTCCCCCATTCGTGCTCTGTTTCTCTCTTAATAATAAATAAACGTAAAAATTTTTTTTAAATAAGTGCTCAATTGTGTAAATTGAGTAAAGCAAACAAGCATTTTGTATAGACATAAAATTAATCCAGAATGACTCAGACTAGGATCACTACCAGCAGTTATCTTTGGGGAGAGGAACTGGGGGTATTTTTCAAACTGCAAGTCATAACCTGTTGGTTACTTTAACATTTAAAATGGAATGAAACAGAAAATATTGTTTTTGTGAGACTTCTGTTTCAATATATGCTTTGTATATACGTGTATTTCCTGGGTTATAATATAAAGTATATTTTTTACCATAGGACACAGTAAAAAAATAAATAAAAATTTGGATTATCCATCTGAGGTGTGGGGATAGGGTTATTATGGGTTATTATCATATTTGCTTTTATACTGTCAAGGATTTTCTCCTCAGATTTCTGCAATCTTTGAATCCTTTTCAATGAGAAAAAAAGATTTTTAACTCACAATCTTTTAAAGATTAAAGAAAATAAAACGTCGGGGGCCTGGGTGGCTCAGCCAGTTATGTGTCTGACTCTTGATTTTGGCTCAAGTCATGATCTCAGTTTGAGAGTTCGAGCCCCACATCAGGCTCTGCGCTGACAGTGTGGGGCCTGCTTGGGATTCTCTCTCTTTACCTCTTTCTTTGTCTCTCCCTTGCTCTCTCCCACTCTCTCTCAAAAATAATAAATAAGTAAACTTAAAAAAAAAACTTAGAAAGAAAAAAAAAAGAAAAGAAAATCTCAGCATGTCTCAACTGGGGAGCCAAGGAGAGGGGGTTCCGTCCGGTTTGGGAGGGAATTCTGCAGTGAGAACAGCACCCCCGCCCGTAGGGGCTCAGAATGGTCTGAGTGAGCTGTCAGGAGCAGAGCCAGGAGCCCCCCACCAGCCTACCGAGGCTCCTCTCTACCTAGTGTTGGTGCGAAGCTCTGTTCACGGAGAGGGCAGGTGGGTCAGGGGCCAGAAAGGAAAAGGGGAAGGGGAAGAAGGGAATGTGCAGGACGGACAGAATGGGGAGGGAGAAGAAGGCCGGAGAAAGACAGGGGCGAAGGCTAGAGGGGGACAGGAAGGGGAATAGAGGGGGCGGGGCAGGAGCTGATGGGGGGCAGGGTACTCACCTGAGTGGATGTGAGCGTGCAGTTTGAGGTAGTGCTCCCGCCGGAAGAACTTCTTGCACACCTGGCACTTGAACCTGCCCCCACTGCCGTGCGTGGGCAGATGACGCCGCAGGTAGCGCTCACAAGGAAACACCTGGCAGAAGAGAGACTTGGCGTTGGTTCTGACTCACTAGCCCTCACCACCTTCTGAGCTCGAGGGACCCCTCATTCCTTGCACTTATGGAAACAGCTTCCTTTCTACCCACCAGGATCAGGGCTCAGTGTCAGGCTGAGCGCTTAGAACCTCCTGGCTCCCCCTACTCACCCATAATGCATGTTCTGACCTTCTGCCAGGCTGTTTTTTCTACCCAGAGGGCCTTTCTCTCTTAGCCTGACAAATTTCTATTTGTCCTTTAAGACCCATCTTAGGGGTCACTGCTTCTGTGAAGCCCTCACTGACTTTTCCATGTCACACAAGGCAAAAGAAATCCTGCCTTGAATGTTCATCTATATTTATTTTATCTGTTTATCTATTTATTTATTGTTTTTTTAGAAAACTCTATCCCCAACATGGGGCTCAAACTCATGACTCCTGGATCAAGAGTTACATGCTCTACCACCTGAGCCAGCCAGGCTCCCCTGTTCATCTACATTTTTTTTAAATGTTTATTTATTTTGAGTGAGAGAGAGAGTGTGCGAGTACACACATGTGCGCATGAGTGGAGGAGGGGCAGAGAGAAAGGAAAGACAGAGAATCCAAGCAGACTCCACACCATCGGCACAGAGCCCAGTGTGGGGCTCAAACCCAGGAACCATGAGATCACGACCGGAGCCGAAATCAAGGGTCAGATACTCAACCGACAGAGCCACCCAGGCGCCTGTAAAGACACCAGTTAAACACACCACGGGGGTGCAATTGGCAAAATCCAGACTTTGGGGAACTCCATAGGACCAATGGCCCAGTTTCTTCAACAAATAAATTAAAAAGGGGAAAAAAGGAGCACATGTGGAGGGACACTGTTAATAGAAACTTTGGTTGTTTCAACCAATTGGAGTATGTGAAATTGATTCAAACAAATAAACCTTACAAAAAATTATGATGCTTTGGGGCACCTGGATGGCTCAGTTAGTTAAGTGTCCGACTTTTGATTTTGGCTCCAGTCATGATCTCACAATTCCATGAGTTTGAGCCCCATGTTAGGCTCTGCACTGACAGTGTGGAGCCTGCTTGAGATTCTCTCTCTTTCTCTGCCCCTTCCCTACTAGGACTCTCTCTCTTTCTCAGAATAAAAAAATAAACTTAAAAAAAAAACATTCTCTCCCTCTCTCTGACCCTCCCCAACCCCATGCACAGGCAGGTGTGCGCTCTCTCTCTCTCAAAAATAAACATTTTCAAAAAATTATGATGTTTCTGAGACAATCAGAAATTGGAACACTGCCTGACTAGCTGATGATACTAAAGGACAGGCTTCAGTGATGGCTTTCACAGTCACTGAAAAGAACCAATAATCACAAGAAGAACGTATCTGGAAGCTGGCGGCCACGGTTCTGATGCTGGGCCTGGGTCAGAAGAGGCCTCAGCCCACGTTTAAAAAAAATTTTTTTTTAATGTTTACTCATTTCTTGAGAGACAGAGACAGAGTGTGAGTGGGGAAGGGGCAGAGAGAGAGAGAAACAGAAACGGAATCTGAAGCAGGCTCCAGACTCTGAACTGACAGCACAGAGCCCAACATGGGGCTTGAACTCACAGACTAAGCCTCACCCACATTGGTGCCGCCTGGCCCAGCCCAGCAGCAGCCCCAGGATGGCCATGTGTGCCCTCTAATGGCTCAGATGGGCCAGGCAGGGCTCCTACTGTTCAAGGTGAAGTATCTATGGAGATGGGTCTATGGAGATGGGTCCATGGAGCCAAGCCCAGGCTTTGCTGCCTGTGCAGAGGCAGGAGGGGAGGAGACAGTGAGGCGTTTGCCCCCACTGTTGCCCCAGCTGGGAAGGGCAGTGGTACCCACCTTTTGGCAGTGCGGGCAGGGGAAGTTGTGAGTGGCAGTCTGCAGGTGGTGCTCCAGGGCCTCAGGGGTAGAGTATTTGTTGACGCATTTGACACACCTGCATGGGAAGGAGCAGGAGAGGGGACAGAGCAGTGTGTGGGGACTGGACTGGCCCCGCAGACACGGGAACCAGCCACTCTCCTCCCCCTGGGGCCAACAGTGGGACACAAAATTCTAATTTAATTCATTCTTTCGTTTTTGCTTTTGTTTTTAAGTGGGCTCCACACCCAGTATGGAGCTTGAACTCACGATCTTGAGATCAAGAGTTACATGCTCTACTAACTGAGCCAGCCAGGTACCCCAGGAGTTCTTAAAAATGAAAATCAAAATAAATAAATAAATAAAAATAAAAATCAGACCATGGCACATCCTTGTTTAAAAGTTCCCACCATGGCCTACAAGGCTCTAGTGGCTTATCCACTCCTACCCGTCAGACTTCATCTTTCTCCACTGTCCACCTCATTCTGTTCCAGCCACCTTGGCCTCCTTAATATCTGCTGAACATCCTTCCCTACCTCAGGGCCTTTTCACCTGCTGTTCCCGCTACCTAGAACACTCTTCTCCAAGTATTCCCTTGGGCAACACCTTCTTATCCTTCGGACCTCACCTCAAATGTCACCTTCTTAAAGATGCCCTCCTTGACCATCCTGTCTCAATCTGTCCCCTATGGCCCACCCCTGGGCACTCCCCACTATGTCACCCAGTTTTGTTTTCTTCTTAGCACTTATTATTTATAATTATTACTTAGCTATTTGCTTACTTGATTAGTATCTGTCTCTCACCAGCAATTGGGCGCTCTAGAGCCAGAGACCATATCTGTCCTGCTTGAAGCACCAGTGACCATCTGTTACATATGAGAGTCAGACAGACAAGGATCCAGGCCTTGCACCTTCTTGTTTCTGACTCTCAGTTTCCTCATCCATAAAATGGGGTAGGAATCCCAAATGGGCCTGTCTCTTATTTATTCTTGATTGTCACAAGATTCTAAGGACACAGCTGTGCCAAACAGTTCATAAATCACAAAGCATTATAACTGTGGTTTCTACTTTTTTTTTTAAACAAATTTTATTTTTTTAAAGGTTTATTTTTTTTTTGAGAGAGAGAGAGAGAGAGAGAGAGAGAGAGAGAGAGAGAGAGCGCGCGCGCAAGTGGGGGAGGGGCAGAGAGAGAGAAGGACAGAGAATCTGAAGTGGGCTCCATGCTGATAGCAGGAGCCCAGTATGGGACCAAACTCATGAACTGTGAGAACATAACCTTAGTCAGAGTCAGATGCTCAACTGACTAAGCCACCCAGATGCCCCTGTAGTCTCTACTCTTAATATCAGTGGCTAAGAAGCCTTCAAAACAGCAATTTTAGGTCACAAGTCATTCTGAAGGGAAGACTCCTCTAGTCTCCTGACTATAAAAACATTTGCCAGTAATGGACTCATTTATGATGAGGTTCCATTGAGGAATGCCACAGGCAGGTGGGCAATTCACGCCAAAAACAGAAACATGGGCTGGACATCGGTACGTCAGGGCCACCACAGGAAACCCACAGGCAGGGCTGCCCCTGTGGCAGGCCCAGGGGACCCCTTCAGACTACACTCTGAAAACTGCAGGCTAAATGCCTCCAGATGGCAAGAAAGAAAGAGCAAGCCGGGTGGGGGCAGAGCTACGGGGCGGACGGAGACCTTGCGAGCTGGTGAGATGGGAGAGGGCAGGCACTGCACGAGCTTCAGCAATGAGGAGAGACAGGTTTGTGTGGGAGGTAGGTTAGCAATAAGCTTAAAATGCAATAAGCAATAATGCTGAGCTATAAGCATTAAACTTAAAACTCCCTGCCAGAAATGCCAGCCTCACTAAGTCATCCAAGGCAACATCCCCAGCGTGTGGGCCAAACCAATGTCACGTGCCTGCTGCTGGGCTGTGTTGGGAAGGACGGGGCGGCACTTTGTGTGGTATTTCCCGCCGGGAGTGCCCCTCTTACATCTACCCTGAGGTCAAATCCAACAGACCCAAACCGAGGATGTTCTCCAAGATAACCAGCCGATACGCTTCAAAAATGCCACAGTCCTCAAAGACAAAGACAGAATGAGCAACTGTTCCAGCTTTAAGAAAGAGACACAATAACTGAATGCAACGTGTGGTCCTAGATGGGATCGCAGGTCAGAAAAAGCATTTTTTTTGTCCATTAGGGATGTTATTGAAACAATAGGAGATTTTTGAACAAGGTCCGTAGATTAGGCAACAGAACTGTATTGATTTAACTTTCTGATTTTGTAACTATAAACTGCTTATGTAAGAGGCTGTCCTTATTTCTAGAAAATGTATACTAAAGACAAAGGGTAAAAGAGCATCACACCAGCAAATGATCCTCAAATAGCTCAAATATAATAAAGCAAATGAGACAGAGTTAACATTTGGGAAACCTGGGTGGAGGATATATGGGAATCCTTGGTACGACTCTGTTTTTTCTGGAATCTGAAATTATGTCAAAATAAGTTCCTGGAATGACTGTCTGTGGTATGGGGCAGGGGGTCAGGGTGGGCGGGGAATTCCTTTTCATCCTTTCCCCTTTTTTAGTTCTTAAATATTGCATTGTATGCACATAATTATTTTTTGAAGTCAGTAATCTCTTTCTTAAAGCCCTCATTGATCTTTTTAAAAAAATTTTACTATTAAATACTATTTTTAATTTAAAAAAATTTTTTTAATGTTTATTTTTGAGAGAGAGACAGAGCATGAGTTGGGTAGGGCAGAGAGAGAGAGGAAGACACAGAATCTGAAGCAGACTCCAGGCTCTGAGCTGTCTGCACAGAGCCTGATGCAGGGCTCAAACCCACAAACTGTGAGATCATGACCTGAGCCGAAGTCAGACACTTAACCGATGGAGCCATCCAAGTGCCCCAATACTATTTAAAAATATTTTTTAAATGTTTTTTAAAATTCATTTTTGAGAGAGAGAGAGAGAGAGAGAGAGACAGGGCACTAGTGGGGGAGGAGCAGAGACAGAAGGAGACACAGAATCTGTATAAGTACCGCGCGCTAACCGATTGCGCCACTGGAGCTCCGGGAGACACAGAATTTGAAGCAGGCTCTAGGCGCTGAGCTGTCAGCACAGAGCCCAATGTGGGGCTTGAATCCACAAACCATGAAGTCATGACCTGAGCTGAAGTCAGATGCTTAACCAACTGAGCCACCCAGGCACCCCTATTATTATTTTTTTAGAAATCTCTCCAGTCAACATGGGGCTCAAACTCATGACTCTGAAATCAAGAGTCAGACACTCTTCCAACTGAGACAACTAGGTACCTCTCCCCATTGATCTTTGACCTGCAAAAACACTTTTAGTGTTTATTTATTTTGAGAGAGAGGGATAGAGATCCAGCAGGGGAGGGGCAGGTTTCACACTGTCAGTGCAGAGCCCAATGCAGGACTCCAGCTCATCAACTGTGAGATCATGACCTGAGCAGAAATCAAGAGTTGGACACTTACCTGACTGAGCTACCCTGGTGCCCCTAGGAACCTATTTACAAGTGAGCAAAGATGCATGTCCAAAGTTGTTCTCTGGAGTGTTGTTTGTAATAATGACAAACTGGGAAAAAACCAGCTATTCCTTCAATAAAGGACCAGTTACATAAATTTGGCGTGTGCAACCGAATACCAAGGAGCCATTTAAAAGGATGAGGAAGGAACACCTCAGTGGCTCCGTTGGCTAAGTATCCAACTCTTGATTTTGGCTCAGACCTTGATCTCAGGGTCGTGGGTTCAAGCCCCGCATTGGGCTTCATGCTGGGCATGAAGCCTACTTAAAAAATAAAATAAAATAAAAATAAAGGGATGAGGCAGGTCTGTTTGTGCCGAGATGCAAAGATGTCCATATTATAGTTGTGATAACACACACTACGTGTACAAAGTGATCCCATTAAGTTTCTGTCAGTTTGTCAGAAGCTGGGGGGCAGGAAGATGGCACAGTGAATGTTCACCAAAGTCAGTAACTATGTTTGGGATGACGTGACTCAAATATAGCCTGAGATAATTCTATCCATAAACATGCCTGTTACAGACACAGGCCAAATAACATGTATCAAGAGGTTAATAGAAATTATCTTTGCATGGCAGGGGTTTTGTTTTTGTTTTTTTGTGTGCAATTTTTAAAAAATCTTTTTCTTTGTATTGAACATGGATAACTTTTGTAATTAGAATAAAAAAATCAATAGGAGCACCTGGGTGGCCTAATCGGTTAAGTGTCCCACTTCGGCTCAGGTCATGATCTCACGGCTCTTGAGTTTGAGCCCTGCGTTGAGCACCGAAGCTGACAGCACAGAGCCCACTTGGGATTCTTTCTCTCCTTCTCTCTCGCTCCATCCCTTTCCTGCTCACACACTCTTTCTCTCAAAAATAAATAAACTTAAAAAAAAATGCCCTCTCTTTCCCATCGAAAAATAATAAAAATTTTAAAAATTAAAAAAGGAAAAAATCAATAAATCTTACTTTTAAAAGGCAAAAGTAAATATATAGTACATATATATGGGCACACATAAAATTTACCTGAGGGGCTTGGGGTTTGGGAAGGCACTACAGGTGGGCCAAGGCAATGTGGCCCAAAGGAAGGAGAGCAGATAGACCAATGGGGCTGAGGCCCCTGAAATAGCAGGAATCCACTCTACCTGCCTAAACATTACTGTGAAACAGAAATAAGTTCTCACTTCACTTATGCCACAGTTATTGGGAGTCTCTATTACTGAGCACCTGCTCTGTTTTAGGTATCATGTCTAAGAACTTCATGGTCGTCTTAACTAATCCTCATAAATAATCCCACACAGGAGGCACTATAGTTATCCTCATTTCACAGATGAGGACACTGAGGCTCAGAGTGGCCAAATACCTTGCCAAGGTCATCTACCAGGAATGTAGTCAAGATGGGATTTGAGCACAGACAGGTGGCTCCAGAGCCCTTATCATTATTACCCACGACACCATTCCATTCTTGGGCCATCCAGATGGTGGCCTGCCTCTGCAGGCCTTAACTTCTGGGCCAGGAGTTCCAATGGCTACAAAGGGTGACTGGCACTGTAACTCGTGCAAGAGAACCTCGGAGAAGAGATCAGTTGTAGACACAGAGCCATCAGCACTGGGCTCAACCCTTAGCCCACAGGTTCCGAGACCAGAGCTGTGAGGCTTCCAAGGCTTCAGATGAGAGTTTGAACCTCAACTCCGTGCCAACATTATTACTCTGGTGGGCAGGTCATTTCTCCCTGAGACTCAGTGTCCTTGGCTTCAAAATGGAGAGAACACCACCCCCGTGTCCCTAAGACAGAACCCCATGGTAGGGATTCCCTTCCTTTTACTTGGCATCTCACTCCAGACAGCCACACAGCCACAGGAACTCACAGACAATCCACAGACGCATAGAGCAAAATAAAATGCCGCCTGAAAACAAACAGGAATTACTCATCACTAACTAGAAGTCTCCACCCCTTGACTGGCCAAAGCTTTGCCTGCTTTCCTGCCTTTCTGGTTCCACTTCCCAGTCTCCCCTGGGGCAAGCTGCCCTACACCCATTTCAGTCCCAGTGCTCCTGCTAATTTCTCAATTTCTTTTGTGATTTCTACAAGGACTGTCATATCCTGGCCCTACCTTCCTAACATCCCCGAGGTCACATCTAAACATCCTCCCTCCCTTCAACTCTACACAACAATCATTCTAAACCACTTGCTACTTTATTTTGTATCTCTGCACTTGCTGTTCCCCTGCTAGGAATGTACTCTACCCTACCCACTGTCTGCTTGGCAAACTCCTATTCATCCTTCAAAACTTGGTTCAGATATCACCACTTCAGGGATACCTTCCCTGCCCTACATCTTGCTGAGGTAGTTCCATACCTTATATCTACATCTGTTAGTATTTTATCAGAGTATATATATGGTAGGCATATTTACACGCCTGTCTCCCTAAGAAGCCTGTGCATTCTAAACTCAAGGGCTGTGTTTACTTACCTCTTAAACCCCAGAAGCATCACCCAGGAGTTTCACCTCACTAACAGGTTATCAGTCAAATCCCTAAAGGTACAAGTTTGTACAGAGAAGCAAAACCATTCCAACATGAAAATATTCACTAAGAGCTGGGAGAAGTCCCCGGACAAATACGCCTCCTCACTTATCACTCCGTCTATTCCCATGTACCACACAGTACGTTTTATGAGGCAGCTGCTACCGAAGTCACAAGGCGAACGCACAGCAACATGACAGCAGGGCAAAAATGTGGGATTTCCCAAAGTTATGAAAGTGCTGTTGGCTATCTGCAGATAACTAGAGAGAGTCTGGAAGAGGGACCAGAAAACCACCAAGTAAGAGAAACGCAGTGGGGATGGTCTGATCTGAAGACCCAAGGATGAAATGCACGTGGCCAAACTGGGAGCCCTTCTTCATTTCCGCAAAGGGATGAGCCCTACGACTGCAACGAAAGACTAAAGTGCTATAAAGAATTACCCCCAACAAGATCTGCACTTGGTTCATTCCCTGCCCACTCTGAGAATCAGCACAGAGTTACAACTTTAATCTGAATTTTACAGATTATAGAAATAAAGGCATCTTGTTTATATGATTTTGGCTTTCCAACACGTACTCGCTCATTCCGTTTTTATTCGATGAATCTGGGTCCCATTCTGACTATAACCTAAATTTTGTAGATTATCAGACAAAATAATATTTTCATGATATTAATTTTCATGAAAATATCCACACTTTTCCCCCATGAATGAAAAAAATATTGGTTTCTCCTTTTTAAGATTATTTTTTAGGATAAACGTCTACCAAGCTCAAGAATGCCAGGAGGAGGGCCGGCATCTGTTCCCGCGGGGAGAGGGGGCAGTGGGTGGGCACCTACTTGTACACGGCGCTGTCCTTCTTGGGGCTGTGCTGTGGCAGGAGGCTGTGGGAGTACTGGTGCACGCCCAGGTCGTACAGCGAGGGGAAGTCCTTGCCGCAGAGGTGGCAGCGGTAGCTCAGCTCCTCCTGGTGGCTCTTGATGTGCTCCAGAAACGTGTCGAGCTTCGGGAAGGTCTGCGCGCAGCTTTTGACCACACACTTGTACACCTTGAAAGGAGACACAGGGCAGGGGAGGCAGGCTGCTCCTCCTCCCCTCCCCGCCCCCCACCCC
>NC_043711.1:82183818-82197376 GCF_006229205.1 Suricata suricatta | reverse complement strand
AAAATACAACTGTTAAAAATTGTGTTTTTTAAAAATAGTAACATGAGAAAACTCTCAGAACATAAAATTAGGTTAAAAAATAGAAAGCCCAAATCGCAAGAGAATTTATGCTTATTAAAAAAAGAAATCTCAGGGGGCCTGCTTGGCTCAGTCAGTTGAGTGAGCATCTGACTTTGGCTCAGGTCATGATCTCATGGTTCATGAGTTTGAGTCCCGCGTCTGGCTTGGTGCTGTGCCGGGAGCCAAAGAAAGAGTTAAAGAACTCTGGTGGAAAAGTTAAAACAGTATTGACTAACTCTGGTGGAATGTTACAGCTAAATAAGCAGCAAGCAGGTTGTAAATCGCTGTTAGTTCCTGAAGAGTTGTAAACACCTGTTGGTCCCAGGAAGATTACCATCTGTCAACATTTGTTAACAGGTCCCTGGTACTGTGTGCCCCACATTCTTTCCCCCTTTCCCACTTTTTTCTTTCCCCCTGGTTGTGTATATAAACAACCCCCTTTTGAATAAACGTTGGAGCTTGATCAGATCTCTGTCTTGCTCCCATTCTTTGTGTCTCTTGTCTCATCCATTCACCCGTTCCCTCCTCCAAGGTTCCCTGTTGAAGGACCCCGTGGGCCGGGGCAGTGCTGGCTTTGAGTTGAGCCTAGAGCCTGCTTCGGATTCTCTGTCCATTCCCCACTCCTGCCCCTCCCTTGTGCTCTCTCTCTCACTCTCAAAAATAAATAAATGCTAAGAAAAATTTTTTTATTCTCAAAAGGCCCTGTATGGTTGATTCCATTTGTACAACATTCTCAAAATGGCAAACTTACAAAGACGGAGAACTGATTTGTGATTTCCAGAAGCTAAAGAAATTAGGGAAGAGGAGAGTAGGTGTAACTAGCGAGGGCGACACACGGGAGGTCTTTGCGGTGATGGGATGGTTCTGCGCCGTGACAGCAACGGTGGCCACACAAACCTGCAAACCTGCACACGCGGTCAAAGGAGGCAGGACCACACACACGCTGCATGCCAGGTCAGCTGCCCACTTTATTTTTTTTTTTATTTTTGAGAGACATAGAGAGACAGCGTGAGCAGGGGAGGGTCAGAGAGAGAGGGAGGTACAGAATCTGAAGCAGGCTCCAGGCTCTGAGCGAGCTGTCAGCACAGAGCCCGATGTGGGGCTCGAACCCATGAACCGTGAGATCATGACCTGAGCCGAAGTCGGATGCTTAACTGAGCCACCCAGGCGCCCCACCTTCCCACTTTAAAAAACATGCTGTCGTTGTATAAGATGTAACCACCGAGGAAAACTGACTGAAGGGTATAAGGGAGCCTCTCAGTACTGTCTTTGCAAATTCCTATGAATCTATTCTTCCAAAAGAAAAAGCTTTAAAAAAAACTATCAGAAAAAAAGCACAATTCAAAATTATGTGTGTATATCAATCCCAATTATGATAATAAAAATACCCCAGGAGCTCCACAAAATACGCTGGGTTTTGTGCTACGCTCGGAATGGTGCAGTGTATGGGGTTTGGCTGTGAACCCTGACGCTGTCACTTCCCGGCAGCGCAACTCCGGATGGGTCATTTCACCTCTGGGCCTCAGCTTCTTCACTCGGATATACTGCAAATGCCTAACCCTAAGGTTGTTATGAAGATTAAATAAAATATTGAATGTAAAGCATTATTTAGCAGGGTACCCAGCATATAATAAATGCATCCTTAAACCTATACATTCTTTAGATTTTTCTGAATTTTCTAATTCTACATTGAGTACATGAAACTTTTATAAGAAGAAAAAAATAACAATAAAACTTATTTTAAAAAACAAAGACATGGGGCGCCTAGGTGGCTCAGTCATTTGAGAGTCCGACTTGGGCTCAGGTCATGATCTCATGGTTCGTGGGTTCGAGCCCCGTATCGGGCTCTGTGCTGACAGCTCAGAGCCTGGAGCCTGCTTCGGATTCTGTGTCTCCCCCTCTTTCTGTCTGTCCCCTGCTCATGCTGTCTCTCTCTCTCAAAAAAAATTAATTAATTAAAAAATAAATTAAAATAAATAAAAAAAACAAAGACTGGAATATAATAACATACCATATAATCCAGCAATTCTACACCTAGGTTTATACCCAAGAGAACTGAAAATGTATGTTCAGACAAAAGCTTGTACCCGAATGTCCATGGCGGCATTAGTCATAATAGTCAAAAAGCAGAAACAACCCAAATGTCCATAAACTAATGAAAGGATAAAGAAAATGTGCTATGTCCATATAATAGAATATTATCCTACCATAAAAATGAAGTACCAAAACATGCTAATACATGGGTGAACCTTAAAAACATGATCTCAAAAAGCCAAATACTATGTGATTCCATTTATATTAAATGTCCAGAATAGGTAAATCCATAGAGACAAAAAATAGTGTTAGTGGTTAGCCAGGGACTGGAGAAAGGGGGGAGTGGCGATTAATGGGTACAGGACTTCTTTTGGGGATGATGAAAATATTCTGGAATTAGATAGTGGTGATAGATGCACACATTTATTAACATACTGAAAACCACTGAAGTGTACACTTCAAAAAGGGTGAATTTCGGGGGGTCTGGGTGCCTCAGTCTGTTAAGCGTCTGACTTTGGCTCAGGTCATGATCTCATGGCTTATGGGTTTGACCTCGTGTTGGGCTCTGTGCTGACAGCTCAGAGCCTGAAGCCTGCTTCAGATTCTGTGTCTCCCTCGCTCTCTGCTCCTCCCCCACTCACACTCTGTCTCTCTCTCAAATATAAATAAACATTAAAAAAAATTTTTTTAAAGGGTGAATTTTGTGGTATACGGATTACATGTTTAATTTAAAAAAAAAAAAAAAAAGACTGTGGTCCTAAATCCCCATGAGTAGGTTTTTAGACATTAAAATTTCTTGGGGTATTACCAATTTTGCTCATGTCCAATTCCTACATTATATGACCCTTAGTAAGAGGTGGGCTTCCTTGCCTAGCACCACAGTAGCCCAGTGAGCTAGACCCACCCAGAGACTTCGGGAAGCTTGGCTTGCCTATCACGGTGGTTGGATGGTAGCTCACTGGAACTGAGGCCCGCTCTCGTCCCTCTGTGGGTAGTGTTCAAGACCCCAGCAGCAGCCAGGGCTCATGACTTGGGTGCCTGCGGCCTCCTGCTGCCCGCCACTCACCTACCTGTTCGTTCTTATGCTGGGTCATGTGGGACTTGAGTTGGAAGTAGGTGCTGAACTTGCTGGGGCAGAACTGGCACAGGTAGGAGCTGTCGATGAGGACCACCTGCTTGGCCTCCAGCTTGTCCCCCTCATCCTCGCCGGCCGTGGGCAAGGCCTGGGGCTGCGAGGCACTTGACAGGGTCTGGCCCAACCCTGTGGAGAAAACCAGGGAAGAAGTCACTAAGAAGGGCAGAGGGAGATCAGGACAGAGAGCCGTCACATTCAGGAAGGGTCCAAAGAGCACCTCCTGCATTTCTGGGCTCACCCTGCCACCTCCCACGTGCCTGGCATTGGACACTCTACTCAAGGCACTACACTCACGCTTGGCTTTGTGCGCTGGTACAGCCATTCCAGATGCTCAGCTCCTGAGTACTTACATCCCCATCAGTAAACAGCTATTACCTCGAATCGCCCCTCGCTGGCCTTTCCCCAGGCCTCTCCATGGTTGTTAAAAATCCCGAACACCATTCCTAGATGGAAACCTCATGCCTCCCCAGCTCCTGGTTCCAAATATAATCATTTGTTTAGTTGCACTTCCTTCACTTTCCCTGAGGACAGGGACCTCTGACCGCACCTCTATAGAGGCACACAGTAGGCCTCCATAAATATTTGCTATATGGCTGAATCCTTGGTGCTAGGCACTGTAGGAATTTTGGGCAGGAGGGGGTTGCGGAAGAAACAGCTTCTTTTCCACGGAGCTCCCCAAAAACGCACAGGGCACAGAGAATGGCTAAACACACAGTAGGGCTAATTCCAACAGGAAGGCCAAACAAAAGCAGCCATATGCCATGAGTGCAGCTAAACACCCCCTTCATTAGGTGACACGTGGTGGGCATTGCTCACCGGTGGGACTATCCAGGAAGGCTTAGGCCCTGGCCCTACACTGTCCAAAACGGTGGCCATGAGCCACATGTGGTGACTGAGGACTCGAAATGTGGCCCATCCATATCCAGATATGCTGTAAACATAAATACACTCTGGATTTTGAAAACTTAGTATAAAAAGAAGGATATAAAATGTTTCATTAATAATTTCTTTATATTACATGCTTAAATGATAAATATATTGTGTTAAATAAAACATTAAAATTAACTTTACTTTTAATTGTTTTTATGTAATTACTAGAACATTTTAAATTGTATATGTTGTTCATGTGACGTTTTCATTAACAGCACTTCTCCAGGCCTAGTAGGTCCTCAACACCCCTACAGAACAGGAATTAAACCCGTGTCAGGGACAAATCATTAGCTCAGGGGTCAGGGGCGGCCCAGATGAGACTCCTACAAAGTATAAGGGCCTTGGAGACCCTCTGCCCATGGAAGTCCAGTGGGTTTCAATTTCAAGGCTCTGATAGTGACTGCCTAGAGCAATACTGAAAGCAGATTCCGAGGCAGGACGCAGGCTCAGCAGGAGACAGGTGACTGATTAGTGTTGTCTACCATGGGTACAGTTCTCAGAGTAAATGCCACACATGCTGTATATTTGTCATCCCTCCTTTCATGCGAGGGCCCATTTTATAGATAAAGTAGACTGAAGCCCAGAGAGGTCCAGGAGATTGCCCGAGGTCGCACAGCTAGGACCGACACCCACGAAGCTTCCAGGGACAGGTATGGGAACACCGGCATCCCCCACTTCCACCCACCTGTGCTCTCCTCGTCCTCCTGCCTGCTGGGGTTGAGGGCCATGACCTGCACAGTTACAGAGTTGCGAGAGACAGAGCCACCGCTACGCCCTGGGGGCCACACCTTATGAGTCTGCATGTGTTTCTTGACATTAGACTTCTGGGCAAAGGCACGGCCACATGCAATGCACTGGAAGGGCTTCTCACCGGTGTGGCTGTAGGGAACAAAGCCTGTCAGCACCTTATGCAGGAACCGGGATGTGACCTCAACACAGCAGCTCACAGCCCCCAACAAGGCCCACACAGCATATCCAGAGGCCGTCGGCCGTCATTCTTGACACCGGGAGGCCAAGGCCTCTTGCTGAGGCAGGCAGACCAGAGACAGAAAGATCTCAGGCTCTTGGTGGCAATCCTCTTACTGAATCAACCGGCGCTGGAGCTGACCTTCTCTATGTCCATCTCAGATTGTGAGAGAAAACATCCCCTAACTGGGTAAGCCCATCCAAATAGGGATTTATGGTTATTATCATTTAAATATTTATTTTTGAGAGAGAGAGAGAGAGAGCAGGGGAGGGGCAGGGAGAGATGGGGACAGAGGATCTGAAGCAGACTCTGTGCTGACAGCAGAGAGCCCATTCAGGGTTTGAACTCACCAACTGTGAGATCATGACCTGAGCCGAAGTCAGATGCTTAACCAACTGAGCCCCCCAGGCGCCCCTAAATAAGGATTTATTAGTTGAAAGAGAAATAGCATAGTCACAGCACAGCATTCGCATTATTATTTAGTATTTTCCTTTAAATCAAGCCACTTTTTTAAAACTTAAAATGATTTAAAAATTAAGCTTCCTGTTGTTATTGTATTTGGAAAACCACTTGTCATAAATACAAAGTTACCAAAAAGTGCAATAATTTATAAACCAGTATTATTAAGATCTAAAGCTGCATTGCCCAGTACGGTTACCATAAGCCACAAAGGACAATTTAAATTTAAAAGGAAAACAGCCACTTCTTAGCCATCTTGGACTCATTTCAAGTGCTCAGTAGCCATATGTGGTTAGTGGCTGCCCTACTGGGGACAGTGCCAATTTGGGCCTTTCCGTCACTGCAGAAAGTTCTATTGCACAGCACTAGTGTAGACAAGTGGGCCTCAATTGAGTTTGATTTTGCCCTTCAGAGGACATTTGGAAATGTCTGGAGACATGTCAGGTTGTCACAGGTGAGGCGTGAGGGGTGTCACTGGCATCTAATTCACGTAAGAGGTCAGGGATAGGGATATAGCTAAATGCTCTCCCAGCACAGGTTAGCCCCTCACAGAAAGAAATGACGTGATGTAAAACGTCAAAGTGCCACGGCTGAGAAAGCCTGGTCTAGTGAGAAGCTGCTGCCTGCCGCGACGGGCATCTGCGCTGTGCACGTGCACACACGTCCACGTGCTCTCTCCTGCTCTCTCTCTTTGCTGTAAAGGATGAGCAAGCACAGGAGACGCCTTCAAGACAGCCTAGCACAGGACTGAGGCTTTCTCCTTTGACTCTCTGAAAAGAAATCGAAAAGTGAATAACTGGATAATTTTCTATATCCTTCAGAACTTAACACCATCTCCACAAACCACTTAAAACCATCTCGGGTACCCACGCATCCCGTTCTGTGGGAAACACTGAATAAGTCCACCCCTTCACTTCACAGATGGAAACACCAAGGCCCAGAGGGGCTCCCTGTGTGTTCCTGGGACAGGAGGAATCACGGTTAGTCCTGGGTGAGCAGAACTTGTAGTCTTGTTTGCAGAGCATGGCAGCCCTCAAGGTCGGTCCTTTCTGCAGAGGTGAGGACCGAGGCACCCCTCAACACCTGCGAAGGCCCTATAAGTTGAAATACATTTCGCCCTCCCCTCGCCCTGCTCGGACCTTCCCCACCAGAGCACACAGGCCCTACGGCTTTGACAGAACCCTCTTGCTGCTCCTGACAGAAGAGGGAACATGTCCTGACTTGGACCAATGGTCTGAGAGCCACAGCAGGATGGCTGGGGCCTTGGTCGCCACCCTGGCAAGGGGCCTGGGCAGGGAGCCTTGCTTCTGCTGTGGACGCCTCCCCAACCCCGGCCAGGGCTGCCGCGGAGCCGCCTGCCCCACCACACCCAGCTGGTACCTGCGGATGTGCTGCTGCAGGTCGAAGTTTTTGGTGAATGACTTGTCACAGTATGAGCACTTGAGTTTCTGAGCCTTTGGCTTCCCCGCAGCTGAAAAACAAGGTAGGGGTGGGGGGGATGGTGAGGCTGGGGGTACAACTGAGGGCAACAAGAGCAGCCTCCTGACACTCTACCCCTAGGACCTGGGGCCAGAAAGCCCAGACTCTGGGAGGTCCGTACCCAGGGATGCAGGGGAAGGAGCACAGGTGAGCCTCTTACAGTGCCTGGAGGAAGAGAGCCCAGGACGTGCTCTGGCTGGAAGAGAGAACAACCCCCCGAAAGCCTCCCCTCGGCCCTAGGATAGAATCCACCCTCTCTGCTGGAGCTTACAAGGCTGCGCGTCCTCTGCTTTGGGCCAACCTCACCGTTCTCTCCATCCAGCTGCGGCGGACTCCTAACCTTGAGAAACCTCAAGCATGGTCCCACCTCAGGGCTTCTGCACCTGCTATTCCCCCTTGCCTGGTGGGCTCACCCCTCAGATATCCACAAAGCTGCTTCCGTCTCATCCCTAGACGGATAGGTAGCACCATTTCCTAGTCTCTCCCCAGGATTCTTAGTCATAGTACCTGGTCAATCTCCTGCCTGGAGCAACCCACAAACCGTTATTCTGCTTTCCCTGTCTGTCTCTTCCATGAACTGTAACAGAAGGCAGAGAAATCATGAACCACGATGCTGGGCCCTCAGTACCTGACGCTGAGCCTGGCACACAGATATTTGGGAAAGGAAGGATGGAGGTAGTTGACTGGAAAGCCCCGGAAACATTCTTGATTTCTGTGTCCTCTCTCTCCACCACCGTCTGACACTGCCTCCGTTCCATTGCTAGCATCTCTGAAGGGACGACAGACATTGCTGACATCCACTTCCCGCTTCTTTCTCATAAATCCCCTGCATAATGGGAACATCCATGTTGCTAGCTAAAAGAGACACTTCAGCTTCCTTTGCAGCTAGACGGGTTATGTGACTAAGTTGTGACCCACGAGACATAGACAAAAGCATCATGCAGAAATTCTGGAAGCTGGGAGATGTCCCTTTTATCCTTCTTAATGCCTGGAATGTGAAATTGAGGACTGGCACTCCAGCAGCCATATAGGTGATGCGGTACCCTGATAACAGACGCTCTGCTCCAGGGACAGCAGAGCAGAAAGACAGAAATGTGGGGGCCTGATGACCATATAGGCACACAACTTCCAGACTTCCTGCCACTGGTCTCATTTTGCACAGAAGGAAAAAAAAATTCTATCATTTTAAAGTTACTCTAATTTTGGATTTTCCATTACATGCAACCCAACTCAATCCTAACCATCATAAAAAGCAAGGCCAGAACTAAGCAGCCTATGGGCAGGGCAATGCTGAGGAAAGATGCCCATGGCAGGCTGTGGGCCCACCTTCTGGTAGTCCACTGGCACCCTTGGCCCGTCGGGTCTTCAGCGTTGGTGGGGAGTCAAAGGCGGACACCGTGCCCCCAGTGGTGCTGGTCATGGGGGCAGCAGGGCTTGGTCCTTTCGGTTTGAATCCCTGTTTGCCAGGGCTGTACACCGGAGGGGTGGGGTACACTGGAGCCTCCACACACTGGTTCGGCACCTAGGAGGACAGCACCGTTAGGGAGAGAAGACTCGGAAGGATGGAGAAGCGCTGTGCCAGCCAGGGGGATGCTCACTGCAGCCCTGGCTAATCTCGGCCACTTCCCGCCTACGTCACCATCCCAACCCCTTAACAACTTCACGGAGCCGGTAGGCTAGAAGCAGCATTAGGACCAGGCCGTCTGGGTTCAAATGCTGACTCTGCCTCTTATTATCTAAGTGACCTTGGGCAAGTCTTTGAACGTCTCTGTCTCGGTTTGACATCTGTAAAATGGGGATAATCAGAGTGTTTCTCTCACTGGGTTGTTGTGAGGTTAAATGAGTTAACATGTAAAGAGCTTAGAACGGTGCCTGACATATAGTAAAGACTCCATAAACATTAGTTGCTCTTATTGCCATTATTACTGTTAGTAGCAGTAGTTTGTTAGCACAGAAGAACCAGGAAGTCAGGAGGTCTGTGCCCCCATCAGCAACCCCCCCTCCCTAGAACTGACCCTGCCTGACGCCATACCAGCCAGCAGCTCTCAGCTGAGAGCTGACACTGAAGCCACAGAAAATCCATTCATCCCAAATAAATTCTGAGCCGCTCAAACCTAGTTAACACTGAGCTTACACCACGACACTGGGGCGCTGTGAAGAATTCTTAATTCAGTGATGTACTCCTCACGCATCAGTTTTTCCAGGCTGGCCTATCCAAAAATTCACTCCCTATCCTTCTCTGCTTTATTTTCCTCTGTAGATTTATCAGCAATACATTATGTATGTTACTTACTTATCTTATCTATATATCTGCCTAGTTCCGTGAAGGCAGGGACTTTTGGTCTACTTTTGTTTACTGCTCTATCCCCAAGCCTGGAGTTGGCACAAAGTAGGCATTCAACCAACATTTCTGGATCAATGAATTCATGCATGCATTATAATATAATGATATATAAGAAATGCATACTTGTTCATTCAGATGACCAAAATATACTTGTCAGATATATTTGGTCTTCATTCAGGTCCTGGAAATGTTTCAAAATCATAAAAGTGAAATAGATGTCTTCTTTTTTTTTTTAATGTTACTACTAATTAAAGTGGTGTTTTGTTTGTTTGTTTTTTTTTTTAACAAAAGTGACTTTTGGTTCTGACTCAAGGGCAGGGGTGGGGGGGCAGGGGCTGGCTGCCAAGAGGACCAACCATGTGACTGATGGGTTGAAACGTTCAGTCCCAAACCCCAACCTCAGGGGAGTGAGGAAGGGCTGGATGTTGAATCAGCCAATAGCCAATGACTTAACCAAGATTACGTATTGAAGCCTCCATAAGAGCCTCGAAGGACTGGGTTTGGACATTTTCCAGGATGAACATAGGGAAATGCGGGGTGAGCGGCACAACCGGAGAGGGCACAGGAGGTCCACGCCCCTTTCCCCACACCTCACCTTATGCATCTCTTCATTGGGCTGTTGATTCATTACCTTCAATTATATCCTTAAACTGATCAATGTAAATGTCCCCGAGTCCCAGGAGCTGCTCTAGCAAATTAACAGAACCTAAGGACGAGGCTGCTGGAAGCTGCAATCTGCAGGCTGCCTGTCAGAAGCACAGGTTGCTTGCAATGGGCCTGAAGTGGGGGTGAGGGCCATCTTGCAGGACTGAACCCTCAACCTATGGAATCTGCTGTGATCTCTGGGTAGATGGCATCAGAGTTGAGTCGAATTCTTAGACACTGCGCTGGTGTCTGAGAATTGCTTGGCATTGGCTGCGGGGGTGGAGGGGACCTCTACCCTGCATTGCAAATGGGTCCAGGAACCAAAAGAGATGGCATCAGTAGATATATGTATTGGGCATCTGATATGACACCAGTAGGTGCTTCTGCTGGCTCTTGTCTGTTGGCCCTTGGCACCATTCCTACGCCCTCCTGCACTCTACCCTGATGCACGCATTCCCAGACTTCCTTGCCAGCAAGGTTCTGAGCACAGATTAGGTTCTGCCCATGAGAAACACCTGTATAGGATTTGGAAGGCAGAGGGAAGTGGAAGCTGCTTTCCTCTGGCAGCCGTGATGGGAGACAGGAAGGTTTGCAGTCCTAAGCGTTGGAGGGGTTGGCTAAACTCTACATTCCCTTCCTCACCACCAGCCTCGAGGATGGCAGGGCAGCAACAGACTCCTACTGCTTCCCCCACCTCTGAGCGCAGCAGTAGCATCTTGGCCCTCTGGGCCAAGAGACAACTGTGAACCTGAAAACCAGTGGCACTTGCCCACTCTGCTTTTTGCTCCATCTAGCCCTTCTGAAGTCAGCTTTGTAAGCACCTGATTTCCTGTATTAAATCCCTCCGCCAGAAATACCTAGAGGGGTTCCTATTTTCCTGACCAATACTGCACTTAATAAATAGCTATCATATGGATAAATTCACCTAACTTTCAAGTCACTACTGAACAATTACGCAACTGTCACTGGGTTCACTTTCATGATCCTCAACAACTCTACAAGGGGAGTTCCCACTTTGGAGGAGAGGAGACCGAGGTCAGAGGGCCCTATTTCAGATTTTCAGATACCTACTACAGGTGTACCACAGGCCAGGTACTCTGTCAAATCAGAGAAGACTCAGGCTCTGCCCTCAAAGAGCACCGTCGTCTCCATGGAAGGCTCCTCCGGGGAGACTACCAGGCTTACCAGGCCACTATTAGTCTCTCAGTAGCTCACTGGCTTACACTCTTTATAACTCAACAAAAAGATGCTTGCTCTATTTTCTCAGGCTAGGGCGAATACCCTGCAGGCTCTCGTGGCATCATGTGGCTGGTGATGGAATTTTCCCACTGGTCTTGTTCTCTTCAGATATACATGCTCCCCAACATGGAATGTCTATACGGCCAGATTGTAAGGTGAGTCAGTGTTAATGTGACCTCTAGTGCAGGCAGGCTCTGTCAGAACCCTGTCCCTAGCACTGGTGTCTGGGAAGGTCCTGAACCTTAGCACCCTGAAATTATAGCTCAGAGCTCTCAGCAGGGAATCAGTGTGGTACATATGCTACACTGACTGCAGAATGGCCTCAATGCATTACCCCTCCCAGGACCCATGCCCTTTGCAGTGTGATTTTGCAGCTTTCCCCATCAAGATGTGACATCTATTTCCTTTTTGCTTAAATCTAAGCTGTCCTTGTGATCTGCTTTGACCACCAGATGGAACACTGTCACAAGCCTAAGCCTCAAAAGGCCTCCTCGAACATTTCCGCTTGTGTTACTGCACTCCCACCACTGCAGTGAGAACATGCCTGGCTGACCCGCGGACGCTAACAAGATGTGTTGGAGCAGAGCTGGGTCACCCAACTTGTCCCAGCCCAGGCCATCCTAGAGCAGCCGCCAGGTGCCATCTCCAGACACCTTGCAGAGCCCAGCCAAGATCAACAGAGTTGCCAAGCAAGCCACACAGACACAAGAACACTAAACATGGCTGGCCACCTACCACTGAGGTCCTGTGGATATTTCTTACTCGGCCATAACTAACTCATATATCTAGCTTGTTAAAAATGTCAGAGACATAGATCATTTCTTGGAATCCTCTCCCTAAAACACAGGTGGTCTGACTGTTCTGAAGACTCTCTGAGGGCAGCTTGTATTTCTGCTACACCCTCCACTTCAAACCACTTTCTTATGGTTCGCACTTTATGTTTGTGGGTATGATGGCTTGATGAAATTAAATGGCTCGATTCTCTCCCAGGATGTGACCTCTCCCTGATCTGGTTTTGTCTCGGGCGCAGTGTCTGGCACACAGCTGGTGCTCAGGAAAGGTTCAGGTTTTCCACGCTGACCATGACCAGTTTCTTCCCCTCTACCCCAAACCCCGACCTCTGCTCACCTCCAGGGGTGGGTAGGGCTGCATTCCCAATGCCTGGATCTCCACTGTGCCACTACCAGCCAGGGGTGCCGTGGCACTGTACACCTCCACCACGCCATTTCCGCCAGGGTTGGGACGCCCGGGGGGGCCCAGGCTTGGGGGTGGAGGTGGGGGAGGCTGGGGCGGTGGGGGTGGGGGCAGCGGTGGAGGGGGTGGCGGAGGCGGCGGAGGCTGGGTGAGGTAGCTAGGTGCAGAATGCATGTTCAGGCTGCTCTGAAATCAGAAGAGAAAATTAAAGTGTCACACCCTCTTGATGCTAGTTGTCTTGTTTATCAGCGAGGAAAGACATTTGTCTTGGCCAGCCATGTGGAAAGAAGAGCCTTTCATATGGCACCTCACACAGGGCTGGCAGGAGGCATGGAAACAGTCAAGGAAGAATACAGAGGAAGCATTAGCCGGGTGCCGTTACCCCTCTTCTCAATAAAAGTCCACAGAAATGGCCCAGCCCGTACAGGACTGGGTTCTGACAGCAGCCCTGCTGCTGCTGTTTGAGGAGGGTGTGCTTGAAGGACTGGCTCTTGAATGGCATCTGAGAACCTGTCTGTAGAAGGCTGCCTCTAACACTAAGGCTGTTTTTGCTCACCCAGGGCCCTGTCCACTCTGTAGCAGGTCACCTAGATTGTTGCACAGGCAGTGTGATCTATCTATGGTGATAGATCACACTCCTTTCCTTCTAGGAATGTGGACTTTTGGTCACGGTGGCACCTACATGGCCAGTCCCCAATAGAAGCCCAGGCCCCTTGAATCTCAGGTGTGCATCCTGGGCAGAAGCATGCACACACATTGCTGCTCTTCACTGCTGATGGAGAAAGTGTTTTGTGGGGCACCTGGCTGGCTCAGTTGGTGGGGGTGTGCAAGTCTTGATCTCAGGGTTGTGAGTTCGAGCCCCATATTGGGTGTGGAGATTACTAAGAAAGAAGTGTTTTGTGTAATCTCTCCCCATTTCCCCAAGAGGAAGATGAGCAGAGACCTATGCCTGGATTCCTCCAGATTCCAGCGGATGTCTTTTCCCCTTGCTGATCCTGCTGTGTATGCTTTGTCAGGAATAAACCATGAGTACAACCATCCCATATATATATATATATATATATATATATAT
>NC_043711.1:82170147-82183718 GCF_006229205.1 Suricata suricatta | reverse complement strand
AGTTCTCTGGATTCCACAGTCAAACATGGTTGGGGGAAAATCTGGGATAAAAAAAAACCAAAAGTGTTTTGTTGCAGGAAAACACCAGGAACAGGGCAAGGAAGGAACTAGAATGCCTCCACCCTAAGCTGGTTTCACCAGAGATCCTTTTTTGTGTTAGAAAACCCCCAAGGAGTCACTCTTCTGAGGAGCATTTTGGGAAATACTGATATAGAACTGTAGGCATAGATAATGACTTTAAGCAAAAGGCAAAATAAATAAGACAAATTTCTGAACAGTGCACATAACATGGTTCATTTATATAGATAAGCATATTATAAATGCACTTATATAAAAGCTGTTTCTATCTCTATTTGCATTCAAAGATCAGGAAGACCAGGCACCAAAAATCTAGTAGTGTTTTCTTTGGGTGGAGAGAGTATGGGTAGTTGATTAACTGATTGACTTCCCAACTTTTATTCTTTGATTGAAAGAGAGAGAGAGAGAGAGAGAGAGAGAGAGAAAGGGAGCACATTCATGTGCATGCAGGGGAGGGGCAGAAAGAGAGAGAGAGAATCTTAACCAGGCACCACTACCAGCATGGAGCCCCACTCGGGGCTTGATCTCACTACCCTGGGATTATGACCTCAGCTGAAATCAAAGAGTCAGAGGCTTAACCAACTGAGCCACCCGGGCATCCCATTATTCTTTGTTCTTAATTTTTGTAAATATTTTATTTTGGGGGTGCCTGGGTGGCTCAGTCAGTTAAGTGGCCAATTCTTGACTTCAGCTCAGGTCATAATCTCATGGTTCAGGAGATGGAGGCCCTCATCCTCTGTGCTGACAGCATGGAGCCTGCTTGGGATTCTCTCTCTCCTTCTCTCTCTGCCCTTCCCTGGCTCTCACGTGCTCTCTCTCTCAAAATAAATAACATTTTTTAAAAATTAAAAAAAGAAAAAAGACTTAAGTAATCTCTAAACTCAACATGGGGCTTTTCACAACCCTGAGATTAAGAGTCATATGTTCTACCGATTGAGTTAGCCAGGTGTCCCCCAACTTTTATTCTGAAAAATTTCAAACATACAGAAAGGAAGCAGAAAGAATACAGTGATCATGACACCTGGCTGGCTCGGTCAGTGGAGCAGGCAAAAAAGAAAAAAATTTTTTTAAAAAGAACTGTACATTGTAGTCAGTTACCATGTCTCTCTAGTTTCCAGATTATGAGTCATTAAACTTTGTTTTTACTTTTCTATTGTGTATTTTCTAATGTTTCCCAATGGGCATGGAACACTTTTGTTAAGGATAAGAATAGGAGGGGTGCCTGGTTGTCTTCGTAGAGCATGTGACTCCTGATCTTGGGGTTGTGAGGTCATGAGTTCAAGCCCCACATTGGGCATGGAGCCTACTTATTAAAAAATAAATAAATAAATAAATAAAAATAGGAGTCAAATTGTCTCAATGTGTCAACTGTCACAATGGCAATGAAACCCCAAAGTAATGGTCTGGGTCCCAACTGAAATGACAGCTTCCCTACCCACACAGTGGGACAGGCCAAGGTGCCACTGCCAGTCTCTCTTTAGCATGAGAGAGAGCTAAGGCCAACCCCTCCTCTTCCTATAAGGTTCCAAGTCCACAGCAGTCAGCATGTAGTCCTGGAATCAAGACCCCGTGAGAAGCTGGCCCCGTCCTTCCGTAGTCCTTACCTGCACGGGTGGGGGACCCTGGGGCATGGGCTGGTCCAGAGACGTGAAGGCTGACATGGCAGACATGAGCACATCGTCGCTCACCAATATGTTCCCTTGCACCAGGGTCTGAATCAGCGGGGACGGGGGCACTGTAATGTACGTGGAGATCTGAGCAGTGTGAATGAGAAAGACACACAGAGAAGAGACGTGTCTGAGGCTCCGGAAGGAAACAGCGCATGATGCAAAAGACTTGGGTTCTAGAATCCCACAGATCTGCATTTCATTTCCACCTCTGCTTCCACCTGCTGTGTGGCCCTGCGCAAGCCACTCCACCTCTCTGAACTTTCATTTCCTTATCTATGAAATGAGAATAAGTCATCTCCCTGAAAGATAAATACCCCATGACCCAGCAATAATGCTTTCTGGTATCTCTCCTAGGGCAACTGCACACATGTTCACAGGGAGTCTATGAACAAGATATTCTATGCAGCCCTATTTTTAATAGTGAATAACTGGAAATAACTTCGGTGTCCATCAAAGGGGAAATGGAGTAAAAAATACAATACAGTCATAAGATAGACTACTACATAGCAGATAAAAAGTACTGCATGAAAAATAAAATTAATAACAACATGCAGATTACGTACCCTTAATTTAAAAATTCCGGAACAATAGTACTATATAATTTCTGTGGGTATTTAAATAAGTATGTGAAAGTATCTCTAAAGGTCAAGGGGTGCCTGGGTGGCTCAGTCGGTTAAGCATCTGAATCTTGATTTCAGCTCAGGTCATGATCTCACCATTCATGAGTTTGAGCCCCATGCTGGAATCCTCTCCCCCACTGCCTGACATGTGCACATGCACGTGCATTCTCTCTCTCAAAATAAATAAATAAAGTTAAAACAAAAAGATCATAAAGGATATCCTTCAATAATTAGCTGGGGGCAGAGAAAAGGAACAGCGCCAAAAGGACCTTGTTTATAACATTCTAACTCTTAAAAAAATTTTTTTTAAATATTAAAAAAATTTTTTAATGCTTTATTTATTTTTGATACAGAGAGAGACAGAGCATGAGAGGGGGAGGGGCAGAGAGAGAAGGAGACACAGAACCAGAAGCAGGCTCCAGGCTCTGAGCTATCAGCACAGAGCCTGACGCGGGGCTCGAACCCACGAACATGAGATCTGACCTGAGCCGAAGTCGGAGGCTCAACCAACTGAGCCACCCAGGCACCCCAATATTTATTTATTTTTGAGAGACAGAGAAAGACAGATCATGAGCAGGGGAGAGGCAAAGAGAGGGACACAGAATCGGAAGCAGGCTCCAGGCTCTGAGCAGTCAGCACCAACTGTGAGATCATGACCTGAGCCAAAGTCAGACGCTCAACCGACTGAGCTACCCAGGCGCCCCATGTAACATTCTAACTTTTAAAATGGAGATGGGGGTGTGCCTGGGTGGCTCAGTCGGTTAAGCCTCCGCCTCCGGCTTTGGCTCAGGTCAGATCTCACGTTCGTGAGTTCGAGCCCCGCATCAGGCTCTGTGCTGACAGCTAGGTCAGAGTCTGGAGCCTGCTTCCGGTTCTGTGTCTCCTTCTCTCTCTGCCCCTCCCCCTCTCATGCTCTGTCTCTCTCTGTATCAAAAATAAATAAAACATTAAAAAATTTTTTTTAAAAATGGAGATGGGAAATATGTATTACTTGCAAGCATACAAACTGAAAATAAAAATAATAATATGCTCTCAAGGGCACTGGTGAGGACTAAAGGCAGACCTTACAAGAGAGTGTCAAAGATACAGTGACTGCTCCTCGAAGTAGAGGTAAAGACGTTTTATTTTATTTGTTGCTTTTCTTTACTGACAGGCTCTTGACATCATCCTAGGTCACCTGTTTCTTTGGGACCTTTGGCGACACAGCAGCTGGCCCCCAGAAACCAGAGTCCCTCAAGCACGTAAGGACAGCCTAGGCAGATTAGATGATGCCCCCTGTCATGGCCAGGAAAGGCAATGTGTGAGGCGAACGTGATAAACACTACACTACAGAAACGGCAATGTGGATCCTGGTTCACAAGTATTTTTACAGTGTCACGTGTGTTAGTTAGGCTGACAAAAAATGGGAAATGACATCCATGTCCATCCACATCACTTGTCAGGGGAATCAAGTTTGCCCGTAACCAACTGCTATGTTCTAAGGTTATTTCCTTGCCCAGGAGGAAAGGAACTTCCCTCTCCTTTTACTGAAAAAAGAAAGAAAAAAAAAGGGGGGAAAGGGAATATTTTCTGCTCACCCAAACTCATAATCAAGAAGTGGGAAGAATCACTATGTTCTGGGTTGGGAGATGTCTGGCAACCTGAGAAGGTTCCGTGTGGTAAGTCCTATGGATCTGGGGTGAATCCTATTATTCTGATGGCGGGAATTATGCCTGTACAATGGATGGAGATATGTTTTTTGTTTGTCTGGAGATAATGTTTGAAAGGAATAAGGAGAAAAGAGAGAGCCAGAAGGAATTCTGACTTCCTAACCTGCCATCCTGAGACATGTCCAGTCTCTTTTTTAAATTTTTAAAAAACTTACTTATTTTTGAAAGAGACAGAGTGTGAGTAGGGAAGGCGCAGAGAGAGAGCAAGACACAGAATCTGAAGCAGGCTCCAGGCTAGCAGCAAAGCTCCCAGCATGGACTCGAATTCACGAACCGGTGAGATCATGACCTGACTTAACCAACTGAGTCACCCAGGCACTCCCGTCCAGACTCTTTTATGAGGACTCTTTAATCCCGTTAAGCACCCCTGACCCAGGGTGTTTTTGTTCTCCCCTGACCCCCAGACCTGTGTATCTGACTGCATCTTCACCACCTCCACTTAAGGGCCCAATGGGCATCTCAAATCCAGCATAACCAGTTGAATTCCTGACATCCCCACCAAAATCTTCTTGTTGTTTTCTCCACTTCAGTAAATGGCAATTCCACTCTGCCGTGGATCACCCTGGACTCCTGATCTCACATCTCACATCCAATCCAGCCACAAGCTCTGGTGGCTTTACCTTCAAAGTACTCCCCAAGTCTCATCCCTTCTGTCCACCTCCACCACCACCATCCTGGTCAAACCACCGCCACCTACCTACTGCCTGGATTGGTACAATGGCCCCCTAATGGACTTCCTGGGTCTCTCTCTCTTGACTCTTGCCTAAATCTATTTTCTATACAGCAGCTGGAGTAATCTAGTTTAGGTGTAAATTAGACGATGTCCCTCTTATATTTAAAACCTTGCAAAGGCTCCCATCCCACTCAGGGTAAAAGCCCATGAGGCCCCACCCTCACCAGGATCCCCCATTGCCTGTCTGATCATATTATCTCCCACCCTCCTCCTCGCTTATTCACCTCTAGCCACTCTACCTCCTTGCTGTGCCTGGAATAAACCCAGCATGCTCCCACCTCAGGGCCTTTGCACTTGCTGATCCTGCCTCTTGTAATACTCTTCCCCAAACTAGCAGCATGACTCATTCCCTCACCTTAGTCTCTGCTCATATGGCACCTCTTCCCCAAGTACCATATGCAAAATGGCAAAACCTCCCAACTCTCTGCATTTAACATCCTGAAAAAAGTATGCTCTGCATATATGTTTGGGTACTATCTCACCCAACTCCATGAAGGCAATGATTTGGAATCTTTGTCCATCACAGTGCCCACACAGTGCCTACACAGTACCTGACACATAGTGGGCGCTCAAAAAAACACTCGAATGGATGAATGAACAAACGAATGATTACCTGGCGATTGGCAGGAGGCGGGGCCTGCTGGACTGCTGCAGGTGCTGCTGAAGGCGTGTAGATGCTGTTGGTGGCCAGTGAGACGGTGGCCAGGGGCGGGGCATTCCCCTGGCACTGTTCCCGCTTGTGGGTCATAAATGCTGGCAGCGAGTTGAACTGCTTCTTACACTTCCCGCAGAGAAAGACATCTTCATCATCTAGGAGTCACACCCACACAGTAGCAGAGGGAGAGGAACAATGATAAAAAGCAAGATAAATGAGGGGCGCCTGGGTGGCTCAGTCGGTTAAGCACCTGACTTCGGCTCTGGTCATGATCTCATGGTTCGTGAGTTTAAGCCCTGTGTCAGGCTCTGTATTGACAGCTCAGAGCCTGGAGCCTGCTTCAGATTCTGTGTCTCCCTCTCTCTCGCTACCCCTCCCCTGCTCGCACTCTGTCTCTCTCTTTCTCTGTCTCAAAAATAAAACATTTTTGAAAAAAAAAAAAAAAAAGCAAGATAAGTGAGAGGCCATCACAATAAGAACCAGGACACAACCTGTGCCTGGACCACAAGCACGGCAAACCCATGACTCAGTGTGCGTGCATCAAGTGTCAATTTTGTGCTTCCTGGGAGATTTCAAAACCACATAGGCACCTGCAGGAATATCCAGCCACATTTACCCAGGCATCAAAAAATCAGAAGTCAAGAAATAGTAGAGTGGGTGCACTTCAAAGTTGAGATATTCGAAATCTTTATCCTGCCTGAATTTGTTCACCAGTCCCCAAATGGCCGGCATGACCTTCTCTGTCTCTGCATCCCCTATTCTCCCTGCCAAGTTGCTTCTCTCAGAACAACTCACTCTACAAGACTCTGCTCAGCGGTCACCTCCTTCAGGAAGCCTTCCTAAAGCTGGTCACCGCAGCTCCTTCTGCTGGGTGCATCTCGCCTATCACACTTTCCCCGGCACTACCAGACTATGAGTCCCCCGGAAAGGAGGAAATACGTTTACTTATTATCATAACTGCAATATATCCTGGCATTTTTGTTGAAAGAGTGGAAGACCGAATGAATGATTAGCTATAGTTGACACCACCCATTGAGGGTCTGTCTACCACAGGCCATGCACTGTGCCAAACACTTGACATGCTATGACAGGAAGGTCTATTTGTCATTCAGTATTCACTCTTCCTTCTTAGACAGTAATACAAATTTTAGTGGGAAACATGGCCATCTCATTTAAGACTATATTTCTCAGCCTTCTTTGCAGATAGACATGTCATGTGACTGAATTCTGACCAATAGGACAAGAGCAAAAGTAGACTGTCTATGCAACTTCCTTTCTTTTCTTTTTTTTTTTTTAAGTAGGTTTCATGCCCAATGGGGGCCTGAATCCAGGACCCTGAGATCAAGACCTGAGCTGAGATCAAGAATCGGGCACGTAAGTGACTCAGGCACCCTGGCACACTAGATGCAACTCCTTTTAAAAGGAAGTTCTTTATTCCCTTCACGTTGGCTAGAATGTGGAAATGAAAGTGAAAAGCTGGGGCAGCAAACATAGACTGAAGATAGAGGGCAACAGAACCAAAAGAAAAAAGGGTCTGAGTCTCATCATCCCCACCCCAAATCCACATCAGGACTTCATGTAACAGAGAAATAAACTTTCATCTGTACAAACCACAAGAAACGTGTGTTTCTTATTTACAACAGCTGAAAGTAAATCCCAAGTGTCCTGAAAAGGTTTCTGCAAGGCAAGGCTATTACCCTCATTTTACAGATGTAGAAACTGGGGCACAGAGAAGCTAACTTACTTGTGCTCAAGGTCGTAGAGCCAGGAACTGTGGGAATAAGGACTCAAACCCAGGTGGGTGTCTCTCTGTGCCCAGAATGGTTCCCAAGTATTCAAAAATGTTTGTAGAATGAATAAAATACACAGACTCACAGGGGGCTCTAAAGTTCCTTGCCCTCTCTCTGTCTCAGGGGTCTGGCTTGTAAATTGGAGACTCATGCTTAGCCTGGTCTTTTCATAGAGGGGAGGCTGAGAAATAATTTCTGGGTCAAAGGTACAATCACTACCAAGCTCCATCGCCTCGCCATTCCCTATGTCATGATCCCCACATTCACTAAGTGATTGAGAAAGTATGTCCTCATTTTTTTAATGTTTTTTTATTTATTTTTGAGAGAGAGAGAGAGAGAGAGAGAGAGAGAGCGTGAGCAGGGGAGGGTCAGAGAGAGAGGGAGGTACAGATTCTGAAGCAGGCTCCAGGCTCTGAGCTGTCAGTACAGAGCCGGACGCAGGTCTCAAACCCCCGAAACGTGAGATCATGACCTGAGCCGAAGCCAGACACTTAACCGACTGAGCCACCCAGGCGCCCCTCCCTCATTGTTAAGAAGAGAAAAGCATGAGCCTGAAAATCCAGGCTGGGAGGGGAAAGGGTTCAGACACCAGAGGACATCCTGCGGACCACGGTAGGCACCTGGGAACCACCTGTTTTTCACAGGGAGCAACTCACCCTTCCCACTGGTAAACCTGGGCAGATACTCACCCAGTGACTGGATTGTAGGAGGTGCATTAACACTCTGGCCTGTTGGATCAGGGACTGCGCCTTGGCCATCCAACAATGACTGGACTGCCAGGACAGTCTGATTGTCCATTCCTGAAAAAACAAAAGAAAAAAAACAAAAACAGAGTCTCTGACTTCACCCTTACAAGCCAGGCCCAATGCAAGGCCTCTGTGGCAAAGACAGCTGGCTGTGCCCCGACGCACATTCTCTCCTATTTCCACTGCAGTAGAATCCAAGCTTTTTGGCCGATAATATGGCCCCAAAATATAAATCACACTTCCCAGCTTGCAGCTAGGGAATGTCTATAAATTCTGGACAAAGGGAGGCAAGGAAAGGTGTTCTATGGCAGCATCTGGAAAGTTTTCTTAAAACTCCTTGGTACATGATGCCCTTCTCTGCCCCATCCTCCATCCTGCTTCCTAGAACAAGAATATGATAGTGGATAATCTAGCCACCATCCCAGATCATGAGGACAAGGGCCATTCCCTAGGGATTGCAGGGCAAAAAGCTGGAAAGATCCTGGGCCGCTGAGAACCTTGTAGAACACAACCACCCTTGTTGCTCTGGATCATCTTCCTCTGGGCCCTCGTATGAGAGAAATAAACTGCTAGCCCATCTAAGCCACTGCTAGATTGGGCCTCTCTCTTCCTCATGGAAGTGTCTGATCCTAAATCACATAGCCTTTCCACAAATCATGTTACCAAGTCTTCCCCACCCTGTTCCACAAATCCCACGGCAAATTTGTGTACCTGGGCATCCTTGCTTCCCTTGTTTTCCAACATGCACTTGTCTTTTCAGTTCCTCAGTAACCAGTATAACCTGAATGGATGGTGGGGCTACCCATGAGAAGCCGAGTGCTTCCATGTTTTCTAACCAGTTGTCACTGCTGAAGTTCACAGGACACTGTCTAGCCATGTCACCAGCTGGAGGACAGGTGTCCTTACATCAAAGTGGCCACCAAAGCACATTACCTCCCTCCCCAAAAAACCCAGAGGATGCCTCCTTCTCTCTGTCCCCACAGCCGATGCTCTGCTTCCAAACTCTCAGCTTTTACCTGGACACCTACCCCAGATTCTAAAGGCAACGCAAATTGGATCCACTAGTTCCTGAAGCCAAAGTGAATTCACATTTTCTCTTGTCACCATGCTGTGTCTCTTCTGAGGCCACCTCTTCCCCTCAACCTGTCCTGCTCCCTCAGACACACTCTCCACCAACTGGCCCCTTTCTTCACAGTATGCCTGCAGCCTTTCCTTCCCATCAACAGCTACGCAGACTCAGGTCTCTCTAGAATGCCCTCTCTCTTTTTTTTTATGTTTTTTATTTATTTTTGAGAGACAGAGAGAGACAGCGCGAGCAGGGGAGGGTCAGAGAGAGGGAGACGCAGAATCTGAAGCAGGCTCCAGGCTCTGAGCTGTCAGCACACAACCCGACGCGGGGCTCGAACCCACGAACCGTGAGATCATGACCTGAGCCGAAGCTGGACGCTTAACCGACTGAGCCACCCAGGCACCCCTAGAAAGCCCTCTCTTGAACCCATATCCCTTTCTCTTCTCCCTTCAACATCAAGCATCCCTTCATCTGCTCTGCCCACCTCCCAATACTGGTCTACCTACTTCGTGGGGCTTAAGCCCCCAGCATTCCACAAAAGTCACCAAAGAAACTTAGCAGCATTGGACGTTCCTCCCTGAAACACTCCATTCCCCGGCTCTAGGATACCCCCTCCTGAGTCTTCTCCCACCTTTGCTCACTCCTTCCCAGCCTCCTTTGCTCTTTTCTGTCCATCCCTTAAAAGTTTCTATTTTGAAAGGTTCCTTTTGTCTGGATTCTCTCTCCTCTCCCTCTTAAACTCTCCCTAGGCAGACTCACTCACCTCCCATCCAGCTGTCCTCAAAATCTGGGGTCCTAAACCTGGGGTCTGCTCCCCTGAATGAGCTTCAGTAAATCTACTATTTTATGGAATATTGTGAGTATACTAGCATTTGTATTCAAATCTGTACATGAACGTTCATAGTAGTTTTCTTTTCGTGATAATAAAAAACTGGAAACAACTCAGATGTCCTTCAACAGGTCCATGGTTAAACAAACTGTGGTATATCACACTGCAGAATACGACTCAGCAATAAAAAGGAACACACTATTGATACGCACAGTAACTTGGGTGACTCTCCAGGGAATTATAAGTGAAAAAAGCCAATCTCAAAGGTCATATACTATATGATTCCATTTACATAGCATTCTTTTTTTTTAATGTTTATTTATTTTTAAGACACAGAGACAAAGCACAAGCAGGGGAGGAGCAGAGAGAGAGGGAGATACAGAATCAGAAGCAGGCTCCAGGCTCCAGGCTGTCAGCACAGAGCTCGACATGGGGCTCGATCCCCAGACGTGAGATCATGACCTGAGCTGAAGTCGGACCCTTAACTGACTGAGCCACCCAGGTGCCTCCACATAGCATTCTTGAAAAGAAAAAGATATTAGAACTGGAGAACAGATCAGTGGTGGACAGACATCATTGATGAGAAGAGAGGGGAAAGAGGTGGTTGTGGCTATAAATGGGCAACACCTTACAGGTAGGAACTGTTCTGTATGTTGTGCTGTTATAAAATAGTTTTGCACAATGTTACATTGAGGGAAACTAGGTAAAGTGTACATAGGATCTCTCTGTATTCTTACAACCACATGTGAATTTATGAAAAAAATTTTCAAAATAAAATATTTGGTTTTAAAAATACTGCCTGGGAGTGCCTACGCGGCTCAGTTGGTTAAGCATCTGACTTCAGCTCAGGTCATGATCTCACAGTTTAGGAGTTCGAGCCCCAGACTGGGCTCTGTGCTTTTCTGATCCTGTCTCCCTCTCTCTGCTCCTCCCTTGTTCACCCATGCTCTCAAAATGAAATATTAAAAAAAATAAATATATGAAAAATACTTCCTGTCGGGATGGCCAGGCGGTTCAGTCAGTTGAGTGTCTGACTCTTGATTTTGGCTCAAATCATGATCCCAGAGTCATGGGATTGAGCCTCATGTTGGGCTCCTCACACTGGGAGCCTGCTTAAGATTCTCTCTCTCTGTCCCTTTCCCCCACTCGCTTGTTCTCTAAAATAAAAAATAAAAAATTTAAAAATAAATAAATAGGGGTGCCTGGGTAGCGCAGCCGGTTAAGCATCCAACTTGGGCTCAGGTCATGATCTCATGGTTCGTGGGTTCGAGCCCACATCAGGCTCTGTGCTGACAGCTCAGAGCCTGGAGCCTGCTTCTCAGATTCTGTGTCTCCTTCTCTCTCTACCCCTCCCCTGCTCACTGTCTCAAAAATAAATCTTAAAGAATATTTTTAAATAAATAAATAAAAGAATAATACTGCCTGTCAGAACTGTGGAGACAATCAAAAGATCAATGATAGCCAGAGGTTTACAGGGACACAAGATCTTTAAAGAAGTGAAAGTACTCTGTGATGATTTTGTGATGATGCATATGTCAACACACACTTGTGCATCAGAATGAGCACCACCAAAAGTGAACCTTAAGATAAACCATGAACTTGGGTGATTGCAGTGGGTCAATGTAGATTCATCCATGGTAGCAAACGTATCATTCTGGTGAATTAGGTTGATGAGGGGGGAGGCTAGTCATGTGTGAGATCAGAGGGCACACAGGAAGTCTCTGTACCTTCCTCTCAACTTTGTTGTGAACTTAAGACTGCTAAAAATGAACTTAAAAAAATATATACTGCCAGTCTAAAATGTAAATCAAGCTAAATGGGTCACCCTCACCCCTCAGTTTTCCCTCTTCCAATAATCCTCGTCAACAAGAACAGGCACCAATGTTCACGCAGCCACAGCCCCCGGAGCACCCCTTCATTCTTTTCCCAACCTATTTCCCTGCCCTTTTCTCATTCCTAGTCCTTCAGCAAGTCTAGCCTATTCTGCCTCCACTGTCTCTCTCAGATCCACTTCTGCCTACCCGCCTGGCTGTCCCCCTGGGGCCCAGGCCACCATCTGTTCTCTGTACAGCACCTGCGGCTACTTCACTCCCTCCCCACTGCCACTCCGGCCCCCTCCCATGTGGTCTCAGAGCAGCCTGAGTGAACTTTATAAAACATACATCAGATTGTGTTGCTCCCCTGCTGAAAACCCTTTCCTGGCTCCACACTGATTCCAAGATAAAGTTCAGAAGTCTCATTTCTAGCTCCTCACTCACAGGAACTGCGAATCCCAATCCCGGAAGATCTCTCTTCGCCCCAGGGCTTTGCAAATGCACTTCCTACAGCCTGGGTCCCTTCTGGGTCCCCACAGTTCTGCTGTCCTTGCCCTAGCCCAGCATGGGCCACACTGTCCTAGGAACTGATTTTTCTTTTAATTTCCTCATCACTCAGTACATGAACACATTCTTGTAGTAAAAATTCAAACATCAAGGATGTCCATGGAACTTAAAATAGGCTTCATCCCATTCTGTTGGAACCACACTAACCCTGGCCCTCCACATCCATTACCCACATCAGCACTAAATACCAGCTAAGGTAATCTTTTATGGCTTACCTTTTCTGTAATTATAGAGTTTCAATATTTGCTTGTTCTGTAATTTTTAGATAGCTCTCCCAAGCCCCCCGACTGTGGGGCAGGAGCTGTGTCTGGTTCAGTGAGCATTCCTGAAATGGAAACTCTCCAGATGCAGGGAGGGTTACCTCCATTTTATGGTGAGAAACTCTGATCTTCCAAGAAGTGAAGGGCGGATCAAATCGCCTTAGGGGCTTCGGAGAGCCCACTAGTCCGGCCGACGAGTCCGGCCGACTTTCAGTCTGCACTCTAATTATATGTACACTGATCTTACCACTCCCCTCCAAGAACATTCTCCAGTCTGTACCCCCCTGGATCTACCCTGCATCACGGCCCTGATGCCACTTAGGCTCCTTCCCACCCACCCATGTCCAGGAGTGCATATGGAGGCCTTCCGTGTTGTTGTCTCCAAAACCCACAGTTCCCTGAGGCCCACCTCCACGTTAGGAACCTGCGGAGCACGAGACAATCAGTTGGTGCCCAGGGTTTATAGGTTCCGGTATGAGGGCACTGTGTTCCAGCCAAGCACACCGTTGACACCCATATCCCCATCGTTTCTTGGTCTGAGTTTATAAAATTCTGCACCCCAGCACGGAGCACAAAGTAGGCATCTAGTGTTTGTTGGTTTGGGTCTGTGCGCTCGAAGCCTTGCACACAGGTAGCGCCTATCCTTTCCAGGTCTGATTTTGAGACTTTGTCAGGGTACGACGAGGCACAGCTGGCGCGCTCAATTCAAGTTCTTCGTGGTCAGGACTCCAGGCTCGGCTGCTTCGACCACCCCAAGCCGCTCCCGAACCCCACCCCCACCCCCCCGCACCATTGTCCCCCTCTGGGCAGCAGCCTTCAACGCACTCTTCCAGGCCTGGAGGGTGAGCCTCCCGGGCTGTTCTCTCCAGGAACCCCTCCTACGCCGGCCGAGGCCCTCGCGGTTGACACTGTTCCTGCCCGAGGCCTCCCCCCACCACCAAGGCCCCAGCCATGCCTCCCAGGCTATGCCTCCCAGGTTGCTCGCCCCCGGGGCCTTCCCTCGGCGCCGTTTCAGTCCCATTGTCCCCCCC
>NC_043711.1:82143513-82170047 GCF_006229205.1 Suricata suricatta | reverse complement strand
GCGGCCGCCGCACGCCCTGGGCCGGACGCTGCGAGGACGCGGCGGGAGGGGGCGCAACGCGGAACAGCCGCCTCCCCCGGCTCCGCCGCCGCTCACCCTCCAGGGCCTCGAAAATCGTCTGCGCCATCTTGGAGCCGCCGCCGTCTCCGGAGTCGATGCGGGGCTACGTGAGCATTGTGGGAGCCGCGGCGGCATCAGGGCCGCCAGGGGGCGCTCGGGAGTCGCTGCCGAGCCCCGAGTCCTTGAAACAGCTATGGCCCCTTCCCCCTGGGCTATCCCGATAACCCAGTCACTGGGGCGTGATGTGGACCCCCCCATCCCTGTTTTACTTGAACCGCCAACTCTGCACGCCTACTGCATCCCAGCCGCACACAGGGAACCTCCCAGTTGAGTATTGGATCCCTAATAATATCTGGACCCCCATCCCTGCCGCACTGGACTTGCCACTTTATGGCAAATAACATGGAATTTATTTCCACCGCACAGAGTATCCCCCACCTAACCTGGACCACCCAGCTCTGTCACTAGGACCTCCATCTCACACAGGACCCCTGCCTCAGCTGTGCAACACTGATTCCCACCCCTTCTCATTGCCTCCAACCACACAGAGTCCCATCTCTGCCTATTGGGAGCACCTGTCTCCTGAAGGGTCTTCCATCTCAGCTCCGTCTTGTTCCCGCATCATCTCAGAGATTCACCCACGGCTGTTGCTTAAACCCCCATTTCCACCTTTTGGGGACCTCCATACAGACCTCTATCGCTGCCTCCTGGGGACTCCATTCTATCAATAACCCCCCAACACCTACCTCAGGAACCTCTAGCCCCCATAGAAAGTCTATCCAGGTGTTCCAGCGATTCCTCCCATCCCCATCCCACACCCCTCTCTGCCTAGTTCATGCTCCATCAGCCAATAATCGATGGCTTACTGTGCACCAAGTCCTATAATACCTTCAGGACACAGTAGTCCTTTCCCATGGAGGTAGGGATAGAGGGAGCAGACTAACATTAAATCTTAAAAATTATTTAATTACAAAGTGTGACAGTGGTTCCAAAGAACTATACTTGGCCCACAAGGAAGAGTTGGGGAGTGTGTAGAGGGGAGAGGCAATCAGGGAGGTGCCACCAATCATGATCTCTCCTATGAAGGTAGCCAAATCCTCCCATTGGGCGACCATGGATTTGACTCTAAATGTTCTCATTGTTACCTATTTTAGACTCATCTAAAGCAATAACCATAAAAGTCACAGCTTTCATTTTCTTATATTTACTAAATAAATGTATAACTCTTAAAAGTAAAAAAAAAAAAATGTTCAAGGGTATTTTACCCTTGTGGAACCCTACCAGCCACTGTTCCTGATAAGTTGCCTCACAGATCCTCCATCTACACACTCCCGCAAGGCTCATTTCTGCTGGTGTACTTCCCATTTTACCCAGAATACACCCCTGTCTCCCCCAACACTGCACCCCCTTCCCCTTCCTATTCTCTCTTGCAAAGGAAGCCCTGAGTAAATGTCCCCCACAGAGAACCTACCATTTTCCCAGATTGTATGCCTCACCCTCTTTCCTGGGAGCCTTGGAGACCTAGGGCCCTCAAGTCCTAAACCATCCTGCCCATTGCCTGCCAGGGTTCCCTCCTCCATGTCTTTCCTTTAACATCACCGTTGATCCAATGGCCTCAGCTTCTCATTATGTCACCCCTTCAAGAGCTTCTCAACATAACTGTTCCTTTAAAAAATTATTTCAGTAATATATTAATACACACACATTCATTTAATTAGAATTGACCCTTCAACATCATGGCGGGGGGGGGGGGGGGCAGGGCACCAACCCTGAACACAGTTGAAAATTCTGTGTATAACTTTTGACTCCCCCCAATTTAACTAATAGTCTACTATTTACCAATAACATAAAGTGTTGGCTAACAAATATTCTGTTGTTATATATGTTATATGCCATATTCTTACAATAAAGTAAGCTAGAAAAAAGAAAATGTAATTAAGAAAAATCTTCAGGAAGAGGGGCACCTGGGTGGTTCACTCTATAGTACATGTGACTCTTGATCTCAGGGTTGTGTGTTTGAGCCTCACTTTGGGTTTAGAGATTAATTAAAAAATAAAACTTTGGGGCACCTGGATGGCTCAGTCAGTTAACCGTCTGACTTTGGCTCAGGTCATGATCTTATGGTTCATGGGTTTGAGCCCCATGTCAGGCTCTGTGCTGACAGCTAGCTCAGAGCCTGGAGCCTGTCTTTGGATTCTGTCTCCCTCTCTCTCTGACCCTCCCCTGCTCCCTCTCTCTCTCTCTCTCTCAAAAATAAATGAAAGATTAATAAATAAATAAATAAAACCTTTAGGGGCACCTGGGTGGCTCAGTTGTTTAGTGTCCGACTCTTGATCTCAGCTCAGGTCATGATTTCATAGTATTGAGATGAAGCCCCATGTTGGACTCTGAGCTGACAACATGGAGCCTGATTGGGCTTCTCTCTCTCCCTCTCTCTCTCTCTCTCTGCCTCTCCCCTGCTTGCTCTCACTCTCTCTCTCTCAAAATAAATAAATAAAAACTTAAAAAAAAATCTTTAAAGGAGTGCCTTAGTCAGTAGAGCATGTGACTCTTGATCTTGGGATTGAGTTCCAGCCCTGAGTTGGGTGTAGAGATTACTTTAAAAAATAAAATCTTAAAAACATAAATGAAATTAAGATCTTACAAGAAGAGAGAGAAAATCATAAGTAAGAGAAAATATATTTACAGCAGTGTACTGTGAAAAATCCACACATAAGTGGACCTGCACAGTTCAAACCTGTGTTGTTCAGGGTCAACTTTAATTTAAAATATTTATTATGTATATATTGTGTTATACATTGTTCTAGATGCTGGGGACACATCCACGAATAAAAAGACAAAAATCCTTGCTTTCATAGAGTCATTGTCCAGCAGGCATGATGGGCTGTAACGAGAGAGAGAGAGAGAGAGAGAGAGAGAGAAATGTTCGTGACTATAATTTTTTTCCTGGAGGAAAGAAAGCTACTGTCTGGGTGGTCAGGGAGGGCCTCTCTGAGGAGGTGGACTTGAGAAATGATATGGAGTCATATGGAGAAAAGAAAACACAGAGTTTATCAGCTCAATCATTTCGGGCAAATGCAAAGGGCCTGAGGCCAAAATGAAAGGAGGCCAAGGACTTTAAAGGAGCCACTGAGGATGATACGTGAGGTATGGATACAAGAACATGAAGATGGAGAGACAGAAAAGACCAGCGTGAGGGTTGGGGTTTAGTTCTGAGCATGGTGGGAGCCACAGGACAGTAAAAGATGCCACCAACACAAGTGTTGGCAATTTTCCGTATATTGTCATATATCCAGGTGCATATGCACATAGTTGATTTTTATCTGCTTCTCAGGCCTTTGCAAATGCAGTTCCTTCTTACCAAAATGCTATTCTTTCACTCTCATTGGAACAACACAAGCTTCCCTTTGTGCCCTCTATAGAAAGCTTTCCCTGATCTGCCTGGGTGGAATCCCTCCCTCCCTTGCTGTTCCAGTTTCTCACAGTACCTGGTACTACTGCTGTCATGTGATTCTTCTCTTGGAAATCCCCCTTTTCTCCCCCCCCCCCCCCCACTAGGAGCTCCCTGAGCTGGAGAGGCACTTCTTCCATTCTGGTTGGAACTCAGAGCTTGATGCAGAGCAACCTGGGAAATGCACCTTACTTGACTACCTGACTGATGTAACCGCTGAATGAGCTTTCGGGGAGGTAGAACCCATCTCCAGCAGGCTCCCCATTCAGGCTGCCCGCTGCTCTGAACTTTCTGCTCCTCACCTTCATCTCCTCCTCCACCCAAATCTATCAGTCCTAGGTCCCATTTCCCTGGGGCCACCTGGTTGGTACCAAACTAAATCAAATCACAGCCTAGAGAATTCTGGTATAAGGAAAATAGCAATTCTAGGCATGGAGCCAAGCAGGAAGGAGGGAAAGTTTGGGAAACTTCCAGGGTCACCCTCCACAATGAGTGCTCCAGTCATCCCAGAAAAGTTAACTTGTCCATAGGGAAGAGAGAAATCATGAGCCACTTAAACCAGATTCCTAGCTGCCACGGAAAGGAAGTCAGGGCACACATAACAATCCTGGGCCCTGACATCTTGTTCATTGGTGTTGGTAGGAGATACCGAGACATGGTCGTTTCTATGGGCTGAATTGTGTCTCCCAATAATTCATATGTTGACATTATAACCCCTAGTACCTCAAAATATGACTGTATTTAGAGATAGGGCCCTTAAAGAAGTAATTAAGATTAAATGAGATTATATAGGTAGGTCCTAATCCAACATGTCCTTAAAAAAAGAGAAAATTTGGACACAGGTATCTACAGAGGGAAGACTATGTGAAGACATAAGAAGAAGACAGCCACCTATAAACATTTCAGTGTTTTTTCAGAGGATATTCTTATATTTTATCTAAGGTTCCCACTATTTTCAGAGGATTAACTGAATAAACCAGTCCATCATTACTGGAAAGAAAGAAAGAGGGAGAGAGAGAGAGAGAGAGAAGAGAGAGAAGAGAAGAAAAGGAAAAGAAAGAAAGGAAGGAAGAAAAGAAGGAAGGAAGGAAGGAAGTAAAGAAAATCCAGAAAATAGGACAAGTAAATTCCTCCTTCACTAACCTCTGACACCAGCTTCTGACACGGAGTCAGGTAATAATATCACAGATAAACACCACGTAGCCCAAGTATCACATATCACACCCTCACAAGCCACAGCCACTACTCAATGTGAGGCTGTTATTCAGTGACAACTCCACATAATGACATAGATAAAATTTACCCATAGTGCTCTGGGAGAGGTCAACCCAAACTGTATTGCTTCCAGAAGCATATGTTGGACACCTACCATGTGCTAAGTGCTGGGGTTACAGCAGAAAACAAGACAGACAAGGTTTCTGCTATCATGGAATTTACAGCATGGTAGGGGCAATGGACGATGGACTTGTAGCAAACAAATGATTTCAAAGAGTGAAAAGTTATATGAAGAAAAAGAAGAGCAAGCAGTGCTACTCTTTAGATGGGGCATCTCGGAGGCCCTCTCTGACTCGAGGTGGCATTTGATCTGAAACCTGACATTTGCGAAGGACCCTGCTATGGGTAGAACTGGGGGTGATGCATACCAGTCAGGGAAATAGCAAGTTCAAAGGCGGAGACAGCAGCATTCTTGGCATGCTCAGGGAATGGCATCCTTGCCAGTTTGGCTGGAGAAGAGTGAGGGGGCAAGTGACAGGATATGAGGGGAGAGAAGGAAGCAGGGACCAGATTATTACGGTCTTCTTCTGTGGACTATGGGAAGGAATTTGGATTTGAAGAATAAATGGAAGCCTTTGAGATGCCGTATGATGTATGCTCTGTAAGTTTGCTACGATCACTGTTACCCAATCAGAACTGTCCTGTGTAAAGGTGAGGTCTGGCTCCTTTCAGGGTTACCATCTTTTAAAGAGGGTAGCTCCTCTTTCAAGACACCTGCTTGCAAACTCACAGATGACACACCTACTTCCAACCACGGAGGGAAACAGTCTACCTGGTTGGACAGAACACAGGTTCAGGATCCTGGCCCCCGCTTAGAGCTAGTCGGGCGGAGCCCACTTGTGATTGGTTACGAGCTCTCCCACTCTTCCAATCAGACGCTACTTCGGAGAGCTGGAGCATCCCATTCCTCATGCGATAACGAGTGAGCCATTTGATCGGCTCTTCCTGTAAGAGTGACAGCACACAGAGCCTATGGACGCAAGGACAAGGCTGCTCCACTCCGTGCTTGCCAGGCTGTGCTGCCGGGACTCTGCCAGTGCTGGTCCTGCTGCTTGCCCCGTCTCCTCGTCCCTATGGCCGTCCCGCCCCAGCTACGGGCTCTGCTCCTTGCGGTCAACGCACTGTTGCGCAAGCGCCGCTACCACGCTGCGTTGGCCATGCTTAAGGGCTTCCGGAACGGGGCAGTGTGAGTGGGGCCGTCGGGCCGGGCAGGGGCTGAAGGGTGGGTCCGGCTGGGGTCGGAGGAGCGGATTCTGGGCCCGCCGCAGCGCCGTGTGTCCTTGAGCAGCCCTAGTATGTTTCTAGGCTTCGGTGTCCACCGAGGTGTCCAGCACGGTGGGCGCTGGATTTGCGGTTCTCTGCGCCTTCTGAGCTGGGGCTCCCATTAAGCTGTTTCTGGGTCCTACGTGCTTTGCAACCTGCCCCACTTGCCGTGGCCACCTCCCACGACAGCCCTTGTATCCCCTCGTTTGGGCCTACCCCACCCCACACCCCCATCCCCCGATATGTGTCGGATCTGTCTGGCTTCAGCAGTCCCATCTGCACAATGAGAAGTGGCCACCGGCTTCTAGCAGGCCAGCGGTGCCTTCTGCCTATGCTCCCACCCTTAAGCTGTACGTGGGCTCATATCCCACTTCACTTCTTATCTGTATGACTAGCGCTAAGTCCCCATCCGGTCCAGGGAACTCTGAAACCATAAGCCTGAGGAGTGAGAACGACAGGAAAAGAAGCTGCAGATATTTGCTGGACATTAAATTGATTCCACCCTGGCCATCAGATCTGCTGGAAAGGAGGTCCTGGGGTCATTTCACCTGGCTGGTAACTGGAGGGGAGCTCTGCCTCCTTTAAAATTCATGCACAGAGCCTGCGGTGCCAGAACTGGGGACCCAATGGAACAAACCAGAGATCTGTTCTCCTGGAGTTGGCATGCTAGTGGCAGCATGGCATGGTGGTGAGACTGCCTCTGTTCCAATCTTGGTGCCACCTACCTGTGTGATCTGGAGCAAGTCATTTAGCTTCTCTAAGCCTCAATTTCTATAAAATGGGGATGATCATAATACTTACATCATACTGTTGGAGGATTGAATCAATATATGTGAAATGCTCAGCACAGTCCCTGGAATATATATATCTGTTGGCTGACTATATGTGTGTGTGTGTGTGTGTGTGTGTGTGTGTGTGTGTGTGTGTGTGTATATATTGCAAAACAAGGATGTTTGCCTAGATCACTCCCTCACCTTTTCAGGGCTCTGCTTAAGTGTCACTTTCTCAATAAGGTCATCCCTGAACTCCTCACTTCTTCCCATACTTAATTTTTCTCCATACTACTTGTCACCATCTGCACCAAGTTCACCTATGTATCCTGTTTTTATACTCTGCTTTTCTCCTTAGAAAGGGAGCTTCATGGGGACAGAAATTTTTATCTACTTTATTCCTTGGTGTATTCCTAGTACCAGGTACACAGGATGCTCTCAAATATTTACTGAATGAATGCGCAAGTATACAAGGTAGGAACTGCAATCACCCCCATTTTCCAAATGAGAAGACTAGCCCAGAAAGGTAAACTTGTTACTCATGATCACATCATTTGGCCAGTGTTGCAGCCAGGATTCAAAGCCAGAGATGCTTGATCCCAATGCCAGGCTCCTGGCTTCCATGGAAACCCAGAGTCAGGTGGAATTGGTTCCCGCTGGGCCTGGAAATTTTTTCAGCCATGCGTCAGTGTGATGAAGATGAGATAATATCAGTGGCCCTTGGCCAAGTTGTTCTAAGGACAAAGCAGGATTGAAAAGGCATCCAAGACCCTGGTGCCAATGGGCATTGCCCAATGTTAGTTTTATATACATACTCTCAACCCAGTTGTTCCTGCGGTCTCAGGAACCTTCCCAGCCAGGGAAGGCACTCGCTAAGAATCGGGCCCTTCTCAGACCCAGTTCCTTTATTTCAAAGCTGGCTGCCTTCATCTCTTCTGGCCTCAGTTTCCTCCTCTGTAAAATGGAAACAGCCTCACCCAAACGGAATGATCTAAGGCAGTGATCCATTACTGTTTAGCACTAAGGTACGGTGCCCATTTGTTCAAGGGCCTAATGTAATTCATTGGTAAAGTATCATGGCAGTGCCAAGAATGCTTTATAGAGGAGCATGGTGATATTTTGAAGGCCAAGGTGGAATCTGCCAGGAGGAGAAGGGCATCCCAAGCAGAAGGAATGGTTCAAACAAAGGCCTGGAGGGGGAAAAGAATCTGCTGTTTGTGCAGAGAGGCCGTCCATTCAGGGAGGCAGTCTTGGACGACTAAAACATATAAGCTTTGTAAAATTGAACTCACTGTGATTTCCACTCCTCAATATGTCATCGTGCATCTCTAAAAATTAGAGCATTTTCCTATATGGCTAAATTGTTATGATTATACTTAATAAGTTAATAGTTATAGTGTTGACTACTGTCCAATTAATAGTCAAATTGTCCTAACTGTCCCTAAATGTCCTTCCTAAATGTTAGTTTGCTGAGACCAGACTCCTCCTGAACATTGCATTGAACCTGTCATTATGTCCTGTAAGTCCTTTTAAACTCCAGGCAACCCCCTTTTTCAGGACTTAGAGTAATCATGTGAATGGTAGTAACGGGCTTCCACCTGTGTTGGAGGGTTTTGGGAATGAGGCCTGGCGGGTGTAAGGAGGCGGGGGCATGATTCCACTTATGTCTGGGGCATAAGCAAGGGTCCTTTTCACCCTGGTGAGCTGGAGGAGGCTGAGGGCCTCTTTGGACAAGGCGGGGCAGAGGGCTTGCTGTGGCCAAGATGGGGGCGCTGCCCACTTCGAGGCCGGAGACAAGATAAGCAATTCAGCATGGCCACCGCAACAATAACACTGGCTTCAACTTGTTAACATTTACAAATTAAAAAATTTTTTTAATTTTTTAAATTTATTTTTGAGAGACAGAGGGAGACAGCGCAAGCAGGGGAGGGTCAGAGAGAGAGGGAGGTACAGAATCTGAACCAGGCTCCAGGCTCTGAGCTAGCTGTCAGCACAGAGCCCAACGTGGGGCTCAAACTCACAATCCATGAGATCATGACCTGATCTGAGGTTGGGCACTCAACCGACTGAGCCGCCTAGGTGTCCCTAACATTTACAAATTTAATTTATATTTTAAAAGTTAGGTAATGTTAGGAGTGCCTGTCTGGCTCAGTCGGTAGAGTATACAACTCTTGATCTTGGGATTGTAAGTTCCAGCCCCACACGGGGTGTAGAGGTCACTTAATAATAAAAATCTTTTTTAAAAATTAGACAACTTTCAGAAAAGGCATAAAAAGTTAGCTGCTGTACCTGGCTGGCTCAGTCAGTGGAGCATGGGACTCTCGATCTTGGAGTTGTGAGTTCAAGCTCCATTAGGCATGGACACACAAGTTAGATGCTATGAAGGCCTGCCCCCCCTCCCTTCTTTGTTACTCAGTCCCCCTCCCTGGAGGCGATGCCTATGTCCAGTCTCCTGTCTTCCTCTAGAAATACTGTCTGATGTACAAACAAATACATATATTTCCCCCCACACCTTTAAGACAAGTTTTCTTTTTTCTTTTTAAAATATTTTTACTTTTGAGAGAGTGCAAGCAGGGGAGGGGCAGGGTGAAGGGGACAGAGGATCTGAAGTGGACTCTGTGCTGACAGTAGTTAGTCCCATGTGGGGCTTGAATTCAGGAATCGCAAGATCATGAGCTGATCCGAAGTCGGATGCTCAACCAACTGAGCCACCCAGGTGCCCCAAGATGAGATATATTTTGAAATAATTTTAAATTTGTGGGGGCACCTGGGTGGCTCAGTCGGTTAAGCATCCAGCTTCGGCTCAGATCATGATCTCACGGTTCATGGGTTCGAGCCCCACATCGGACTCTGTGCTGACAGCTAGCTTAGAGCCTGGAGCCTGCTTTGGATTCTGTATCTCCCTCTCTCTCTGACTGTCCTCTGCTCTCACTGTCTCTCTCTCTGTCTCTCAAAAATAAATAAAAAACATTAAAAAAAATTAAATTTGTGGAAGAATTACCTCGTTTACACAATTTTATATTTTACATTTTGTGCTTTAATATATCCTGTGGTGCACATAAAGCTGCCTCAGTCTTTTACATCTGTGTAGTGTTCTGGTCAGTGGTGGGACCATTATTTATTTACCCGGAAGCTCCCTGTGGATGGACATGGGTTTGCTTCCAGTCTTTTGCTGTTTCTAATAAGCCTGCGGTAAACAATCACAGAGACTCCTGAGAGAACAATATGTAGTCGTGGTCTTTGTGCCAAGGATTTTTAGATCTTGTAGCTTGGTAAGATCAGGGCCTGGCAGCTGGAGAATTTGTTGGGGTAAGAGGGAGTCCAGTAAAGAACAAGAAGGAAGAGACTAGAGCTTTTACATGTGCTACATCCTTAACTGCCAGAAGCAACTCTGAAATGGAGAATACTTTTTACTGATGGGAGAAGAGAGGCTCAGAGAGGTTAACTGACTTACCCAAGTTCACACAGCAAAACGTGTCAGGGCTTTGGCACCAAATACTACGGTATCTCCTACCCGCTTGAATATAGTTAAAATATAGTGGGGGTCCTTGGCTGGCTCAGCCAGTGGAGCATATAACTCTGATCTTGGGATTGTGAGTTCGAGCCCTGTGTTGGGTGTGACTATTTAAAAATAAAAGCTTTAAAAAAATAAATGAAAAACAGTGAGGGCAAAAGTATTCATGTTCACACAATCCCCAGTGCTCAAATGAGGAGGTATAAAGAGGGTCAGGGGAAGTCTGAGTCTTAAAAAGAGGGATTTATGTAACTTTTAAAACGTAGCCTTAGGGGCACCTAGGTGGCTCAGTCGGTTACGTGTCCAGCTTTGGCTCAGGTCATGATCTCACAGTTCGTGGGTTCGAGCCCCGCATCGGGTTCTGTGCTGACAGCTAGCTCAGAGCCTGGAGCCTGCTTCGGATTCTGTATCTCCCTCTCTCTGAGCCTCCCCTACTTGCACTGTCTCTCTCTGTCTCTCAAAAATAAATAAAAAAAGCGTAAAAAGTTAAAAAAAATTTTTTTTTAATGTAGCCTAGATTGAGTCTTAAAAAGAAGCATTTATGTAACTTTTAAAATTTATTTTGGCATGCCTGGCTGACTCAGTACGTAGCACTTGTGGCTCTTGATCTCAGGGTCATGAGCTCAAGAAGCCCCACAATGAGCATGCAGCTTAGTTTACAAAAAAAAAAAAGTTTATTTCAATTACTTTAATTTTAAAAGCAATGCTTAATCATTATAGATCATTTTGGAAGTATAGGAAAGTTGAGAGACAAAAGTAAGTTCGCATACTTCTCCGGCTCTGGGGACACTGCTGACGTCGTGGCGTATTTCCTTCCGGTCTTTTTTATTTGTTAAATCCAGTTTTACAAACCTCAGGTCCTCCTGTCAATAATGGTTGGAAAGAAGTGTATTTTTAACAGGTTGAAGGAAGTATGTTACTCAGCAACTATTTTAGGGAACTTATTAACTTTAAGATAGACCAAGCTAAAGATAGAACCTTCTAGAAAGAAATTACCTTCCCACACAGATAATTAAAGGCTGTTCTAGAATCAGTCAGCAATAATTTACTCAGCGCATGCTGCATGACAAGTACCATGCAAGGTGTGGGGACTCTGCGGAGGACAAATCAAGCTCAGTCCCTCACAAAGCCCACAGTCTAGGGGAGGAAAGAGATCATCAGATAGAATAAGCAGTTATGAGAAAGCGAGTCACTAACGCAGGAGTGTGGAGTGCTGCAGAGAAGCGTGGGGCTCTGTGGCAATGCAAATATTGCCCTAACCTAGGCTGTTGGGTAAGAGGTCTCCGCAGAGGCCCCTGCTGAGACAGGAGAGCTGAGAAGGCAGTGGCCACGTGAGGAGTAAGGAGGGACAGTCTGGGCAGAGGGAACAGAATCTGGCAGTCCAAAGACCCACAGGAAGGACAAGGGGGCTGGATGGAGCAGGAGAAGGGGGGCGCAAGAGGTAGGAGAAGTGAGCAGGGGCTGCATCCTGCAGCCCCTCCAAGGCTGTGGGAAGAGCCCGGATTTTATTCTGTGAATAGGGAAAAGGTGTTGGCAGCTTTTAAGTTGGGATGTGATATGATTTGTGCTTTAAAAAAAAAAAAAACCTAGTCTGGCTGCAGTGGGAAAGTCAGTGTGGAACCGACACAGCAATCCTGCACAGCCGGTTGGGTGGGGCTGGTGGAGATCTTTGACACACTGGTCCTATTTCATTGGAATTATAACCAGCCCTCTAGCCAGACATCTCCTTTTACTATTAGGCAAACCGAGGCTCCCAGAAGTTAAGTAACAAGCCCTGAGCCCACACTACCAAGAAGGTGTCAGGACTGGAATTTGAACCCAGATGTGACTTGAAAGCCAGCATTATCTCCCCTTGCACGATGAGGTTAGGATTAGGGTTGGAGAGGGGTCAAAAAGGCAGAGAGTCCAGGGAGACTGTGAGGCAGTGATGCCATAGTAACTGTTTCCTTTCATTTCTACAGCTACGGAGCCAAAATCCGGGCCCCTCACGCGCTGGTCATGACCTTTCTCTTCCGGAGTGGCAGGTACGTACCCCCTCCTCAAACTGGGAGAGAGCATGTTCAGCCCTCAGTGCCAGGACAGTTGCACTGGCCTCCTAACTAGGTCTAGCCTGTCCCTTGTCACCTCCATCTCCTCGGGTACCACTCTGACCCTATTACTGCTGCTAAAAAACTCCGCAGCTCCCACTGTACCCCAGAGAAGCCCAACTTCCTTCCTTAAAAGCCCCTCTGCGACTAGTCCTGAGGAGCCCCGGGTGATGTGTGGGATTGTTGAATCACTACGGGTACACCTGAAAGAAGGTAACCTGAAAGAAGGTAACGGTGTATGTTAACTATAGTGGAATTAACATAAAAACGTTAACAAAAGCCCCCTGCACCCCCCCCAACCCCCCCACCGCTGCCTGGCCTCAGGCGGTTCCCTCCACCCAGCCCCACACTGTCCCCTCCAGCCAGCCAGCAGTGCTCTTGGCATGCAGGACTCCCTGCATGCCGCCTGTGGTTCCACCTCCACACTGTACTCCCTGCTGGGCATGCCCTTTCCTCTTTTCCTGGCAACCCATACCTGCTTTATGGGGTTACTTCCTTGAGAAAACTGTCCATGACCTCCCTCCCTCGCTCAGTCTTCTTATTCTTCCTCCAATGCCCCTGACTTTCCCCTCACTGCACTTCTCAGAAACTGCTCCTCTGTGGCCTGTTTTTTTTTTTTTTTAATTTATGTTTATTTTGAGAGAAACAGAGACAGAGTGCAAGCAGGTGAGAGATCGAGAGACAGAGAGACACAGAATCCAAAGCAGGCTCCAGGCTCTGTGCTAACAGCTCAGAGCCTGATGTGGGGCTTGAACTCAGAAACCATGAAATCATGACCTGAGCCGAAGTCAGAGGCTTAACCGATTGAGCCACCCAGGTGTCCCTTGGATGACTGATTTCAATATTATCTCCAACCTTCGAGGACAGGCACAGGATTTATTTGGCCATGGGTTCTCCTTGGGTAGACCATTGCTTTTTTTTTTTTTTTTTAATAAGTTTATACTTTATTTTGAGAGTGGGGGCCGTGGAGTGCACACGAACCAGAGAAGGGCAGAGAGAGAGGGAGAGAGAGAGAGAGAATTTTAAGCAGGCTCCATGCTGTCAGCACAGAGTCCAATGTGGGGCTCGGACTCACAAACCATGAGATCATGACCTGAGCCTAAACTATGAGTCAGATGCTTAGCCAACTGAGCTGCCCACGTGCCCCTATGGTCTGGTTTTAACGTACGTAGCTTCACCTGGAGCTTCTAAGTACACGTGGACAGCCTATTGGCCAAATCTAGCTCGGAAGATTTTCCCTTTTTGTATATATTTTTTTTAAGTAAGCTCTATACCCATCATGGGGCTCAAATTCACACCCCTCTTCTTGTATTTTTGCTTTATTGATTCACTGATTTTTGTTTTGGTTTTTGCCCTCGATTTTCTTAAAATTGAACTTATTCATTCAAACAGTAAATATTTCTGGAACATCTACGATGTGCCAGGCACCGTTTTAGGTGGGGGAATAGAGGAGTGAACAAAGCAGGTGGTGATCAAGGGGGGCAGTGCTGGTGCCCAGCCATTGGTGGTGGCAGGTAGGTGAGAAGTAGTCAGACTCTGGACACATTTTGAAGGCAAGATTGGCACCAACTCTTGATAACTGGGAAATCCAGCTTTCTTACACTAGTGCCCGGGTGGCACAGTCACTATAGCTTGTGACTCTTTTTTTTTTTTTAATTTATTTTTGAGAGACAGAGAGAGACTGTTAGCAGGGGTGGGTCAGAGAGAGAGGGAGACACAGAATCTGAAGCAGGCTCCAGGCTCTGAGCTGTCAGCACACAGCCTGACACGGGGCTCAAACCCACAAACTGTGAGATCATGACCTGAGCCGAAGTTGGACGCTTAACAGACTGAGCCACCCGGGCGCCCCTAGCATGTGACTCTTGATCTCGAGGTCATGAGTTCGAGCCCCATGTTGGGCATAGAGTTTACTTAAAAACATATATATGTCTATATAAGAACTGGCAACCTGGGGCTTGTGTTCCCGTGAGGCGGGAACCAGCTGACTCCTGGCTGTCCCCGCTCACCTGGCCGATTTCCACGGGTCCCAGTCCACCCCCTTCAAGGTCCTCATCTAGCCTCGAGAGCACTTGGTTGGTTGCGCCATCCTTGAATTGCCCCCTAAAGTACACTCTGCCCTTGTCCTCGTGTTCTCCTCACTGCCCCTAGTGACTTAATTTTAAAGGATAAATAGAATCCTTTCCCTACTTAAATGTGTACTTTTCTCAGGATAAAGACAAAACGGCATGGCCCCACTGCTCCCCACATCACTTCCCTCCACATTGTCTGCTCAGGCCCTGATGGTTTCTCTCTGTCCCTTCACTCCCTACTCTCTATCCCTCCTCTGAACCTTTGCATGTGCTGATCCCTCTGCCTGGGATGCAAGTCCTCTCCCCTCTCAGCCTCATTGACACATCATCCTTCAGATCCCACGATCATCTCTGGTCGACGTCGAAGTTTGACCCTTGCTTCGTGATTATTTATGTTTCTTTCTCCCTTTAGATCATATACCTTATGAAGGCATATGGTATTCTTCCTCAGAATCATATCCCCAGCTCCAGTACATGGTAGGCTCTCCCTACCTCCTTCATTCACGTCTTCACTGCTCACTCCAAAAAAACCACTTATTGAGCACCTACTATGTGCCAGGCCCTGTGTAGGTGTAGATACTACTCTTCAGTAGCTTGCACTGGGGTGGGAGTGGGAAGAAATAATAAACAAGCATATGAATGTCACCTGGTGTAAGAGCTGTGCAGGAAAAGGGAAGTAGAAAAAGAGGACAGGGTGTGATGGGCATTCTTTCGTGTCGGGTGATCAGGCAGGGCAGTCTGAGGAAGTGGCATGGAGTCAAGGCCTGAATCCAGTGGGGAAGCAGCCCCGAGGACGTGGAAGCTAGAGGCCTGGGGCTGAAAGAGCAGTGGGGGCGGGGGGGGGGGGGGGGTCCTCTCCTGGTTCACGTTTGCATGCCCAGTGGGCGAATGCCCTTGGAAGGGTGGGGCCTATGCTCACGGGGGCTCCCTGTGTTTGTGCAGCCTCCAGGAGAAGCTGCGGGCCATCCTGCAGGCCACGTACACCCACTCCCGGAACCTGGCCTGCTTTGTGTTCACCTACAAGGGGCTCTGCGCCCTGCAGGCCCGCGTGCAGGGTGAGACCTACCAGGCACACTCGTTCTTGGCTGCCTTCATCGGGGGCTTGCTGCTGTTTGGAGAACACAATAACATCAACAGTCAGGTAAAGACCCTGCCCCAGGATAGGGGTCAGGGGTGGAGGGGTGGGGGTGGGAGGGACATGGTGCAGGTATAGAACTTGGGGTAGAGGTCAAAGATGAGCTCTTCACTCCCTTCCACGTCTGAGGGTCTGTGATTCACTAGTCCCTGTGTGACCTTGGGAAGGTCAATTTCTCCTCAGTTCCCTCATCTGTAAACCAAGCGACTTGCTGAAATTCCATCATTCCCAAAAATCAATGCGCATGCTGTTTCCTGGAGCAAAGATCTTTTTTAAAAAATCTGGAATGCTTCACGAATTTGCGTGTCATCCTTGCACAGGGGCCGTGATAATCTCTGTATTGTTCAATTTTAGTACATATGCTCCTGAAGTGAGCACTGGAGCAAAGGTTTAAAAACAAAAACAAAACAAAACAAAAAAAACACTGTGCAGTGAAATGAGAAAAAAAAGCACTCTGGGGGCACCTGGCTGGCTCAGTCAGTAGAGCATGTGACCCTTGGTCATGAGTCATGAGTTCAAGCCCCACATTGGGTGTAGAGCTTACTTTATAAAAAAAAAAAGGCTACGGGGTGCCTGGGTGGCTCGGTTGGTTAGGCAACCGTCCGACTTTGGCTCATGTCATGATCTCACCTTTTGTGAGTTGGAGCCCCACATCAGGCTCTGTGCTGACAGCTCAGAGCCAGGAGCCTCTTTCAGATTCTGTGTGTGTCTCTCTCTCTCTCTGCCCCCTCCCCCACTCATACACTGTCTCTGTCTCTCTCAAAAATAAACATTAAACAAAAATTGTTTTAAATGGCTCTGGAGTAAGATATTCACAAAGCATAAGTTATTATACTCGAATGATCTGTTATGCTGTAACTTGTCCTTTTTCTTGGTTAAAATCCGTGTGTATGTGTGTGTGAAATGAAATGCTAGTTGTTGTTTCAAAGTGCTTCTCAGTCAACAGGAAAAGTTGGCAGCCCCTCTCTGCCTCCCTCAAATGTATCAAATACTTTCAAATTATAAAAATCATGTTTTATTTTCACATTTTAAAAAATGCAGGCTAAGGACCCCCTGTGTGCCTGACATACCTCTAGATGCTTGGGGTATGGTCACAATAAAATTAGAAGATAAACTGAAAAGCAGCACCTGGGTGGCTCAGTCAGTTAAGCGTCTGACTCTTGATTTCGGTGCAGGTCATGATCTGAGGTTTCCTGAGATCCAGCCCTGTGTAGGTCTCTGTACTGACAGCATGGAGCCTTCTTGGGATTCTCTCTCTCTCTCTCTCTCTCTCTCTCTCTCTCTGTTTCTCACCTGCTTGTGTGAGTACATAATCTCTCTCAAAATAAATAAAATAAACTTAAAAAGAGATGAAAAGAAAGGGCACTGGTCTATAAACTTCTAAGGGCTAGGAATCCTGGTCACACCATCTCCTTACCCTTCCTTTTCCCTGATCCCTGGCAACAACTCTGACCTCCATTTCTGAAATTTTATCATTTCAAAAGTGTTGTATAGTAGAGTCATTACTGTATATAACCTTTGAGGATTGGCTTTCTGCACGCAACATAATTCCCTGGAGATTCATGCAAGTTGTATGTGTATCAATAGTTCATTTCTTCTCACTGCTGAGTGGCGTTCCAAGGTATGGACGCACCACATTTGTTTGAATATTCACCCAGAGAAGGGCATTTGGGTTGTTTCCAGCTTTTGGAAATACAGCTGCTATGAACATTCTTGCACAAGTGTTTGGGTGACCGTAAGCTTTCATTACTCTGGAATAAATGCCCAAGATTGCAATCGCTGGGTCATATGGTACATGCATATTTATTTTTTTTTAAGTTTATTTATTTTTTTGAGAGCGCTGACACACATGCACACACACAAGCAGCGGAGGGCAGAGAGAGAGGGAGAATCCTAAGCAGGCTCTATGCTGACGTCACGGCTCGAACCCATGAACTGTTAAGATCATGACCTGAACCAAAATCAAAAGTTGGTTGCGTAACCAACTGAGACATCCAGGTGCCCCTATATGTTTAATTTTTTAAGAAACTGCCAAACTATTTTCTAGAGGACTGTACTATTTTATATTCCCATCAGGAATATACAAATGATCCATTTTCTCCACATCCATGCCAGCATTGGTTGATCACGTTTTAGCCATTTTGGTAGGTGTGTAGGGCTTCTCATTGTGGTTTTAATTTGCATTTCCCTAATGACTAATGATGTTGAACATCTTTACATGTGCTTATTTTCCATCTGAATAACCAGTTCAGTGAAACATCTATTCATATCTTTTGCTCATTTTCTAATTGGATTGTTTCTTTTCTTTACCATTGAGTTTTAAGACTTTTTAAAAATATATACGTTCCAGATACCAGTTGGTCAGATATGTGCTTGTGAATATTTTCTCCCACCGGTAGCTTTTCTTTTCAACCTCGTCATGTGGGCTTTCACAGTCAGTTTTAAGTTTTGATAAGATCCAACTCCTCAAGCTTGTGTGTGTGTGTGTGTGTGTGTGTGTGTGTGTGTGTGTGTGTGGATTGTATGTTTTGGTGTCAATTTACTGTTTAGTTTTGAACCATGTAGATGTATTCATTTTCTAAAATTTTTTTAAATGTTTATTTATTTTTGAGAGAGAGGGAGAGACAGAGAAAGACAGATTACGAGCTGGGGAGGGGCAGATAGAGAAGGAGACAGAATCTGAAGCAGGCTCAAGGCTCCGAGCTGTCAGCACAGAGCCCGATGTGGGGCTCAAACTCACGGACCACAAGATGGTGACCTGAGCCGAAGTCGGACATTCAACCAACTGAGCCACTCAGGTGCCCCATTTTCTAAAATTTTTAATTGATGAGAATGATAAAGAAATGAATAGCAGTGTTAAAATACCTACTACATACTATTTCAAATCATCTTGAACATCAGCACACTGATCCAGGGGCTCCTGGATAGCTTAGCTTAGTCAGAAGAACATGAAGCTCTTGAACTTGGTTGAGGTCATGAGTTTGAGCCCCATGTTGGATGTAAAGATTACTAAAATTTTAAAACTATATTTTTTATTTATTTACTTTGTAAAATGTTTATTTATTTTGAGAGAGAGAACATAAGCACAAGCTGGGGAGAGACAGAGAGGGGGAGAGAGAGAGATAGAGATAGAGAGATAGAGAGAGAGAGAGAGAGAGAGAGAGAGAGGATCCCAAGCAGGTTCTGCACTAGCAGTTCAGAGCCTGGCATGGGGCTCAATCCCACGAACCTGTGAGATCATGACCTGAGCCAAAACCAAGAGTCAGATGCCCAACAGACCAAGCCACACAGGTGCCCCTAAATAAAGAAACTAAAAAAAAAAAAAAGAAAGAATGGGGCGCCTGGGTGGCTCAGTCGGTTGAGCATCCGACTTCGGCTCAGGTCATGATCTCACGGTTTGTGGGTTCGAGCCCCACGTGGGGCTCTGAGCTGACAGCTCAGTGCCTGGAGCCTGCCTTTGGATCCTGTGACTCCTTCTCTTTCTGACCCTCCCCTGCTCATGCTGCCTCTCTCTGTCTCTCAAAAATAAATAAAAACATTAAAAAAATTTAAAAAAAATAAAAAAGAAAGAAAGAAAGAAAAATACTGATCCAGTGCACAGTAGGTGCCCCAGTGCATGGTGGGGGGTGGGGTGGGAGGAGAAGGTTCCCAGTGGCTGGACCCTCCTGTAATCCGGTCATTCCCTTCCTACAGATCAATATGTACCTGCTGTCACGAGTCCTGTTTGCCCTGTGCCGCCTGGGCGTGGAGAAGGGCTACATTCCCGAGCCCAGGTGGGACCCATTCCCTCTGTTCACGGCAGTAGTGTGGGGGCTGGTGCTGTGGCTCTTTGAGTACCACCGGTGCACTCTGCAGCCCTCACTGCAGTCCTCCATGACCTACCTGTACCAGGACAGTGACGTGTGGCACGATATCTCAGACTTCCTCCTCTACAACAAGAGCCTTCCCTCAAAGTAACGTGCCCCCAACGTGCCTATGGGGGCTTCTACACCCAAGATCAGCTCCGTCGGTGAATCCTCCCAGTGGATCCTTCTCAAGATCATGGTTCTCAGACTCCAGCTTTTTTTGTCCCAGGGTTCCATCTGCCAAAGCAAAAGCACTGATTTCCAAGTCCCATTAGGTGCTCTCATATGGTGGAGCAAGGGGAGATTCGGGCCGTGGGGCCTCGGATATGATTCCTTTCATGCTGCTCACTTCTGGGAGACCGGGGAAAGACACCCCCTCTGGGCATCAGGGGTCATGGAGCTCAGAGGAGGGCCCCAAAATCTCTTTATGGTGCGTACGGTCTTCAATCTTTCTTAAGTAACAGAGTGCTCCTTGCTGGTGGGCAGTGGGCTGCGAGTCCGTTTTTAGAAAATACTATATTCCTTGCTCAGGCGTTCTATTGGAGAAGCTCTAGAATTCCACTGTCCAGTAGAAGCACATGTGATCCATAAATGTGATTGAAATCTTTCTTAGTAGCCACATTAAAAAAAAGTAGAAAGAAGCAGGTGAGAGTAATCTTAATTATATTTTTAACCCAGTATTTCTAAAATATTATTGTTTTAACATGTAATTAACATAAAAAGTAACAAGCTATTTTACATTCTTTTTTTCTTGTAACAAAGTCATCAGAATCAGGTATGTGTTGTATGCTTGGAGCGTGTCTCGGTTTGGACCAGTCGTATTTCAAGTGCTCAGTAGCCACATGTGGCTAGTGGCTACACAGATATGGAACACTTCTGTCCTTGCAGAATGTTCTAGTGGACAGTGCCGATGTAGAGCTAGGGGTTGTGGGTTTGAGTCCCCACTCCACCACTGTGTAATCTTGGGGAGGGTTCCTAACCTCTCTGAGCGTGTTTCCTGTAAAATGACGATAATCATAATACACATCTGGGGCACAAATGGGACTCATGTCCCAGCTGCTACTACTAATTACTTCCAGGTAGCCAGCTCCTACTTCCTCCCCGTGCTTTGCACATATTATTTGTAATATTATTTGCAAGTGACCTTGCAAGTATGTATTCTGATCCTCATTTTACAGATGTGGACACAGGTTCAGAAGAGGGAAGTAACTTGCCCGAGGTAATACAGCTAGTATGATAGCCAAATCAGGGTTTGAACTCAGAGCTGTCTGAGTTCAAAGACCATGGTTGTTCTTTCAGTGCCTTATGTTAAATTTAGAAACCTAAGCTATGCTATGCAAATGTTAGCTAGTTATAGGATCGGTCCCATACGGGGCTGCAAAACTCAGGTGCCCACAGGGGCCTGGCGAGGGGCGTGAATGAAAATGTGCACCAGGGAGTGATGGGGACATGGTGAACTGGAGACTCTGGTGCCAGTCTCATTTTTAAAACCAGTGTGCTGGATAAGTCAAACAGGTCTCCAGGAAAATTTGGGCCATGGCCCACTAATTTGAGACCCTTGGCCTAGTAGGAATATTTCAGTCTCTTTTTATGTTTTTTTTTAATGTTTTTTATGTATTTTTGAGAGACAGAGAGAGACAGCGTGATCAGGGGAGGGTCAGAGAGAGAGGGAGGTAGAGAATCTGAAGACAGGCTCTAGGCTCTGAGCTGTCAGCACAGAGCCCAATGCGGGGCTTGAACCCACGAACTGTGAGATCATGACCTGAGCCGAAGCAGGACACTTAACCAAGTGAGCCACCCAGGCGCCCCTCTTTTTATATTTTAGTAATTACTAGTAGAAAGTGCACACGAGGCACTGATGATCTTATTAAAATGTAGATTCTGACTCAGTGAGTTTGTGGCGGGGCCAGACATCCTGCGTTTGTCACAGGTGCTGCTGGTGGTGCTGCTGGTCTGAGCCATACCTTGAGTACCGAGGTAGTAGGGAATGACATGCCACTAACCATTATCTCTTGTTACAAATGAGGAAACTGAGTCACAGAGCTGTTAGGTAATCATGGTGGTATCGTGTCTGATGACAACAGCAGTGTTCTCAGCCACGATGTTGTACTACACACACGCTTGGAGAAAGTGATCTGGAAGGTCCCTGAATTCACTCTCTGGAGGCTGAATGAGATCCCAAGGTTATGGGGAGGAAGGCGTTGGCCATCAGCAAGTAGATGCTGGGGGTGTCCCACCCATATCCCCTCCAGCTTACCGCTTCACCGCACACCGGCCAACTTTTCCAGCTGCCACCCCTGTGCCCTCTCTTGGCCTCTGCTGCCCCACAGCAGGTCGGGAGGATTACCACATCCCAGGAGCAGCCCGCAACCAATGACTGATGAATGGTTCCCCCCCGCCACCATTATCACTGGGTGGGGTAACTCTGAGGCGCATGCTCCACACTGGCTCTCAGAGTTCCCCAGGGGACTGAACTGGGCTGCCCACAGTGCTCACTTGCTTGATAACACCCCCTTCCCTGTCTCCTTTCCTCATGCCCCTACCCAAATTAAAATCGGCCTCTGGTGCAGCAGGTGGAGAGTCCGTATAACATGGTGCTTAGGGACATGGACTTTGGAGCAAGAGCGCCTGGGCTCAGCCCTGTTTTTGGGCAAGTGGCTTAACCATTCTGTACCTCTGTTTCTTCATCTGTAAAGTATGCATTCTGATTGCACTCACCTCACAGGCCTGGAGGATTAAACAGTATGACGAATATAAAGTAAGCACTCAACAAATGTTTGCTGTTATTTCTAATATAGCATCCCAACGTAGGAGGAAGCGTGGTCCTAAGAACTGAGTGCCCCCCGCTTTTAGCCTGGCCTTCCCCCCAGCTAAAGGTAGAGCCTTGGCTGTGTGCCTGCCTAACATCCCCCCACTGCGGTGGGGGCCTGGCCGGCTACACCGCCGACTGTGTCTGCTCTCTAAGAATAGGTTTCCCTCACAGATGGCATCTCTCTGGATCCTGCCAGAGCATCTGGTGCCTCCAACTGCTCACTCCAGGGAGGAAGGCTGTGTGGTCCTTGCCGAGGAGCAGAGCTCTGGCTTCCAGCAGACCTGGGAGGAGTCCCCACTTGGCTCCCTCCTAGCTGAGCTTCCATTTCCTAAGAACTGTAAAACGGGCATTGCCAAAGGGCCCTTGGCACACAGTAGGCACTCTGTAAATGCTAGTTCCTGAAATAACACAATGGTTTGATGTGTGTATTGAGGACCTCCCACATTCCTATGAAGTCTTCTGACACGTAAGACTGTACAAAATAATTTTTCAGCAAAACTCACACAGTACAAAAGGTACATCACGAGGAAAAGTCAGGTTCCCTCGTATACCCAGGCTTCAGCCTCAAGCCCCCTGTCTTGCCAGGGGCACTCACTGTTAGCACTTGCTAGTATAGTCTTTCTGAGATATTTTGTGCATGGCCACCTGTCTTTGTCTGATGAGAAACTTTTAAAAAAGATGTTATCTTTAGGTAATCTCTACACCCATCCCGGGGCTTGAACTCACAACCCTGAGGTCAAGGGTGGATCAAGAGTCGAATGCTCCATGGGCTGAGCCAGCCAGGCAATCCTGTCTTATGAGAAATTTTCACATCTCTACAAGTCTTTGGCATTTCTTTCTTGTCCTCTGCAGTTCCACTTTCCTTTGATTAATAACGTAATATGAAAGTGAGCCCTTTCTTTGAGCTGCTTTTCGCCCAAACTCTCCCCCATTGACCCCCCAAATATCTCAGGCAGGTTCTTACTGTAATCAGTGTAAAGTGAACCTCCCTAGATATCCAGAGCCTTACCCTCGGTGGCACCCCACTTTCAGGCCAATGGAGCTCAGAGTGAAGGGGAAAGGACAAAAACAGGTTAATTTGCAGCCCTTTTGCTGCTCTGCTCTCAAATTAGAGATGGTTCCGTGAAGCCCACGTGAGAGCCATGATTCACGAGCCAAGATGCCAGGAATCCGCCGCCCGGACGCTGCTCCCTTCCACATCGCAGGCCCCAGGAAGAGTTCTAGGGGCGGCGTTTCTTTCTCCAGCGTTCGCTCGGGTTTACGAGAATCAAGCTTCAAACCTGACGCTCTCCTAAACCAGAACATGGTGCTGCACGCACTCCACCTCCCGGAGCGAACCCCATGTCACCACAATCTGTGACTTCAGCTGGCTTGCTTGCTTTAACAAATCAGAGGGTATTTATAAAAAGAAACATTATTTCCTCCCCTCCCTTTGTCGTGTTCCAGATGGATAGGGAAAGAGTGTGTCTTCCTCCAGCCCCGAAGAGGGGTGAGAAGGGTTTCATTTTAACCAGAGCGTCTCCTGCAGGACTCGTGTCCTCGTGAGCTACAGACAGCAGGGGTCCAGGTGGACAACAGAGGGAAGGCTGGGCTCTCTTCTGGGTGTTGTTTTTAGAGCGTGCTTCCTAATGGAGGGTTCCCACCTGCTGTACCAGGTCTCTATGCCCAGAGCTTTGACGGTGTCACAATTTCAAAAACAAGACAGCAAAACAGGCAAAATGGAAATGTAGGTCGTAGGGTCTCCATATGAACCTTGTTCTCATTGCTTTTCTGGGTTTCCTCCTTTAGACTCTCCTCATGGGCTGGATATCAGCTGAGGGAAAGGGTCTGAGCCAGACCACATCAGCTTTTACGACTTTCCTTTCTGGGGGGTCTTTTTAGTGTGTGTCACGAACCCCTTTGGCATCTGGTGAAGCCTATGGACTCCTCTCAGAATGCTGTTTTTAAATAAATTTTTAAAAATATTTATTTATTATTGAGAGACAGAGAGCGTGAGCCAGGGAGGGGCAGAGACAGGGGGAGACACAGAATCCGAAGCAGGCTCCAGGCTCTGAGCTGTCAGCACAGAGCCCGACACGGGGCTCGAACTCTCGAAGTATGAGATCATGACCTGAGCTGAAGTTAGACGCTCAACCAACTGAGCCACCTGGGCACCCTTCAGAATGCTGTTTTTAAAACACATTAAATAAGATACATAGGAGGGACGCCTGGGTGGCGTAGTTGGTTTAGCGTCCGTGGCTCAGGTCATCTGCACCTCGGGTCATCATCTCTTGTAGGATTATTGGGGTGCCTTGCTGGCTCAGTCAGTGGAACATGTGATTCTTGATCTTGGGGTTGTGAGTTTGAACCCCAGGTTGAGTGTACAGATTACTTAAAAATAAAATCTTGGTGTACCCGAGTGGCTCAGTCGGTTGAGTGTCCGACTTCGGCTCAGGTCATGATCTCACAGTGTGTGAGTATGAGCCCTGCATCAGGCACTCTGTTGTCAGCATGGAGCCTGCCTCAGATCCTCTGTTCCCCTCTCTCTCTCTCTGTCCCTGCCCTGCTCACCAACTCTCTCTCTCTCTTTCAAAAATAAACAATAAAAAAATTCTTTTTAAATAAAATCTTTAAAAATAATAAAAATAGAGTATATAGGGTTACAAAAGACAAGAATTATATTGACTATTGAGATAATTACCAAAATATTTTTTAAATTTGTGATTTAGTAATATACATTCTTTTTCGAGCAAACTAAATCAATAAATAGTGGCAGATCTTAAAGTGTCATGATTTCACAGGTGCATTAGGCATAAACAGTATCTCCAGGTCCTGCAGCAGCTGTTACAGGGCACGGACATAGCTATGGTTTCTGTGGTTGGTGAAGTCCCGGTGCTGCTATTTGGCCTCTGGTCTGTTGCCTACGTGAAATTGAAGGAGATGTTACATTGCAGTCAGAGGCTGGCAAATATATAGATGTCATTTTTTTTTTCCTGTCAAGTTCCTGGAACTGGGGTTCATGGGTCACAGATTCAGAACTTATGTTTGAGAGTCACCTCAGCCTGACCACATGGTAGCTGTCACTGTTTGCCTAGCCCTGAGCACGTGACTAATGAAAATACTGGCTGCTGTCATCCGAGTCCCTGGTAAGCACCAAGTACATGGTGATATTGGATGCTAGGACTCAGCAATGGAAGAAGCCAGCTCCTAATCCCCGGGGGCTTAGAGTCAAGGGAGGGAAGGCTGAACCATGAATACACAAATAAGAGAATTTCAGAGAGCTCCGAAGTCAATTGCACAGGGCAGCGTAATAGAATGACGGGGAAGGGGAGAACAAGAGGGTCTGTTTTCCAGAGAAGGCCTGTCTGAGATCCATGAGGAGAGAGCCATGCAGAGACACAGAGGAAGGGTGTTCCCAGCACAGGATCTGCAAAGTGTGCAGAGGAGGGAACCAGCTGAAAGCATTCCAGGGCCTGGCAAGAGGCCCGCTGTGGCTGGGACAGAGTGCAGGGGGTGGGGGTGGGGGGCGCTGGAGTGCCGGAGCGTTGGAGATGGAGGCTGAGAACTGAGGAGCTGGTGGGGCCCATCAGGCAGGCTTTGTGGGCAGAATAAGTGGTTTGGGTTTTCTTCTAAGTGTTACGGGCAGCCTCTGGCAAATTTAAGCAGGGGAGTGATAGGATGTGCTTTACATTTTGAAAAGACTCTTCTAGCTACAAGTGGAGAAGTGTCGGGGGCCAGGTTGGCAGTAAGGATCCACTAAGGCAGCCACATGGTGGTCTGGGTGAGAGACCATGGCAGCCTGGACCAGAGTGGGGCTGGGAGGTGGAGAGGAGTGGACAGATGTGGGGTGTAATTTGGAGAGAGACTGGCCCAGGGCTATGGGGTGAGGAAGAGGGGTATATGACCCCCATAGTCCTCCTCCTTACGCCTTGCCCCCCCACCTGAGAAAGGAAAGCCCTGACCTTGCCCACCCCCCTTGCTTCTTCAGCCCCCTACAGCCCTGGGGCCCCTGGCATGGGGCTTCCCAGCTGGCCCCGATTGTTGTCACTCCCCAGGGAGTCATGGGAACACACTCCCCCTGCCCCCTTCAGCCCCGTCTTCCCAGACAGGGCCAGGCCCTAACAATGCCCCCTCAGCCAGCCAGTGGCCTGGACACAATGCCCCTGATTCGGTTCATTGCCAGCTCGAGGAGGCCTGCTGGGTCTCCTGGCCTGTTTGGCATGTATATAACTCTGGCTTCCAGCAGGGATTTTTTTTTTAAACAACAACAACAA
>NC_043711.1:82138069-82143413 GCF_006229205.1 Suricata suricatta | reverse complement strand
CCAAATGCAGGTCAGCAGGTGTCAGTGAGAAAACGAGAAAAAGAAAGAAAAGCCGCTTGCTCCACCACGACCAGCCTCGAATGTGCTGGTGATGCTGAAGATCATGAGAACAATCTGAGGGCTTGCGACATGGCCAGCGGCGTGCCCAGCGCGTTTTGTACACGAGATCTCATTACGTCTAAGGCCCCATCAGAGATGAGCTACATTATTTTGAGCCCCTAAGAAAGAACTAAAAATTTAGGACATGCCATTGATTGAATGATGCACCTCCATTTCAGAGGTATTAAAATATGGTGGGGGGAAGTCTTAGAATTCATGGAAGGATGAGATGGCCTCATCTACACACTTCATTGCTCTCTGAGCATATTTTTCTCCTTGTCTTTGTGTCGACCTGTGCCAACTGGAGTCTGGAGGGCAGGGCAGGGATTGCTTGATGAAAACTCTCCTAGTCTGCAGCCTCCCTAGAATGATTTTCCTTGCCTTATTGAGACGAGGTGTAGGCAAGCTGCCTCAGTGATTCATCTTTCATTCCTAATAACAGTTGATGTTTACCGGGCACTCTCTCTGTGCCAGGTACCGTCCTAAGCACTTTAATGTCCCAACAGCCCTATCGGGTAAACACTATTTTTATCATCCTCATTTTACAGATGAAAAAAGACTGAGCCCCTCCACTCTAAGGGTCCCTTACTGACACTGCAGCTATGGTCCCGGCAAGCATGGCTACTGTGTTTGGTTTCTCCCTCTCCTTGCAAAAGCATCATCCTTTCCCAGAGGTTGGGGTGATGCAGAGAATGGAAGTGATACCAGGTGGGCCTTGAAGAGAAGAGAGGTCCCCACAGCCCCAGTTCAGTGGGTTTGGGGGAAGGGAGGATGGCTCATCGACCCAGGACCTATCCACTTACACTGCTGTACCTTGGACCCTCTGGCCCACACCCCACTGAACATATGTACCAATGGATGGCCAAAGACGTGGGCAAGGCCACCCAGCCAGGCAACTGTTGGCTGTCTCCTGTTTCACCATGAATGCCCAGTCTCTCTGCTCTCTCACACCCGTGTTGTCTCTGAAAACAGAGGGGCTGTGCCAGTGCTGGGTAGTTCCTCGACAGTGAGAATACCACTAATGCCAGTTAACATTAATGGATGCTCACTCTCTGCCACGCACAGGCATCAGGGATTGCAAACTCAGATATCTGGAATGGCAGGGCAAGTAAGGTCACTGAGTGAGCAATCCAGACAGGGACTATGGCGGCCCACAGGGTCAAGGCTCTGGTGAAATGAGGCAACAGCAACCGTTCAGCACTGTGATGGCCTGGCAAGTGTTGCCAGATATTATGGTTTTAAAGGAAAGCTGGATATTTGAATTTTTATAGAGCATTTTCCAGCTTCAGAAAATTTTAAATGGATTCACAATTCAGGAAACAGACAAACAAACAAAAAACCCCTGTGGGCAAATTAAATCATACCTGTGAGCCAGTTTGCAAATCTGCTCATTTAACCCTGACACCCATCCTATGAAGGGACTTTGTCCCTTGTTCTATCGGGGCGAGCAAGGCTCTTTAAGAGTACAAATGACCTACTCAAGGTCATCTAGCCAAGCCACATAGGTGGGGCCTGCCTGATCCTGAAGCTTGCTCCTCCTATGTTTGAAGCCCTCTCAGATGTGTTCAGACACAGCCAGAACTGGCATGGTGACAGAACATCGCCAGGGACAGCAAACTGTCAGCCAGAGAATTCAGTGTAGCAACGAGGGATCATTTGAGACCAATGTGATGTTACAGACATAAAATTCCCCACCTTGCTCTGCCAGAACTCAACAATCGGTGTCTTTGTGCCCCTTAATAAAATTCAGTCACCACAGAATCATTTCTCCCAATTATGCACTCCTTATAATGATGGGATACTCATGTTTGGAGACTTTCCCCACCCCCCAAACCTAAGAATGTATGTTTAGGTGAGGTGGTGTATGTGGAATAAATAGCCTTGAATTCTTTGTGTTTGTCAAACTTCTTAATGAGCATATTGTACACATTCGTGGAAATAATTCTGGGTCTCCCACTGCACTGTGAGCTCCAGGTATGAGAGATGGGTCTGTTTTGCTTACAGCTGTCTCCTAGCACCTAAGCATAATGTCTGACACAATTGCTCAATAAATATCTGTGGATCGAAATGAGGTTCTGGAAGTGAATTGACTTGTCCAGGGTCACACAGACCAAGGTTCCCATTTATATCCACTTGATTTAGAAGTTCATGCTATCACTTCCACACAATCCTGCCTCTTGGAAAAATTCAAGGGAAAGATGTCTTCACACCAAGGATCATGGGCCTTTGAGCTTCCAACCCTTTGGACTCTTCTAGAGTTAGATGTTGGCAGAGAGGTGGTGATGGGGGTGAGTGCCTACTAGTTAAGCCACTATCCACCATAATACCTTTTGGAAACCACACATTATAATCTTGACAGCCCTGAGCCTGGCTCTTGGCATATTTACAGGAGGTGTTCAGGTATAAAGTGCAGGCCCTAGGGTTTTGCAATGGAACAGGCTAAGTTCCCATCTCATTTCTGCTCCCTGACCTTGAGCCGCGAGTGCCCCTCCCTGAGGTTCCTTCTTCCTGCACCATGTGGTTAAACAAGCTTCACATAGGGGATTATTGGCTGAAAGGAGATCATCATTGGAAGTGGCTGCCCAGTAATTTGGATTTTTTGGAAGCCTACCAGCCAGAAGAGAACTGTTGATTTTGAGAACAGCCTTATCAGTATCTTCCAGGCTTGAGGCCAAGCGGCCCCATCTTTCAGGCCTTTGCTGCTTTCAAGTGGGTATTAATAGACACAGAAGCACCTTATCTCTTCCTTGAATTCACACTGGGAATCCTGGTTTTCCCTTCTTTCTGCTGCAGCAGGACAGGAGGGACTGTGGGAAGAAGGGCACCTGATTCTACCCGGGAGGTTGGGTACTTGAATACTGTGGGGAGAGCAGGGCTTTGGTAAAGTTCTAGCTTTGACCTCGCCAAGCATGAATAATAGCCATTCAACTGCTAGGTAAGCTCATGCCCTTTGGGCCTCAGCTTGTTCATCATGAAATGGGGCAATAACAACATCTGTCTTCCTTCTCCAGCAGCCAGTACAGTGCTTGGCATATGACAAGTGCCCAATAACTGTTTGTTGAATGACTATTGGATATGAGAGGGCTTTACAAAGAGAATGTTATTGTTATTGAGACCCTTTGGGAAGATAGAGAGAAAGGAAACTCCCACCTGGAATGGGACCTTTGCTGGCTTCTCTCAGCCTCTGTCAGAGTCTGGCTTGGTTATTTCAAATGAGACCTCCCATTCTAATAATGGTGGCTTCTCTATCTGGGGAGAAGGGGAACAGGATCCCCCCATGGCTGGCAATCCAGTGTAGGCCAGATTCTATCACTGGCTGGCATCACAGGTCTCTACTCCTTGATGGGCCTCAATTTTCCCATCTCTACAGCAAGAGGCTTGCACAGTCTCTGTGGTCCCTGCTACTGCTAACACAGTCTAAGATTTACAATGAGCAATTTTAAAAACTGCCTAGGAAACTCCTGCTGCTTTCCTAAACCACCTCATAGTTTATAAAACACTTTCAGCCCCCTTATGCTTTTCATCCTCATGGCAAGCCTGGAAGAGGCCAAGGCAAAGTGCCCATTTTACAGATGAGGAAACTGGAGCTGAGAATTGTCCTCAAAGGGCTATAATTTGAGGCTGCATCACACATTTTGGTTATACAGGTATACTATTTGTTCTCAAATGTAAACCTGCATAAAAATCACCTAGAATTGAGGGGTGAGGGTAGGTAGGGTAGTGCTTGTGGACATGTAGATCCAGGGGACTTAAGAGACGAAATTGGCAAGGCTGGGGTGGGGCCCAAAGGTGACAAGTGCCCAGGCCAGGTGCCTGAAGGACTACTCCTGGAGAGCCACAGCTTTCTTGTTGGATGCTGGGTAGCTTCAGGCATCAGCCTGTTTCTTTCCTAACCTTTCTCAGCATCTGCTCTGGGCCAGATCAGTGCTGGGAGGAGGCCCTAATGGAGCTCCCGTTCTGGTAGTAGAGGCAGATGGAGAAATTGAGTGTGTGGTCAGTGCTGGGACAGAGGCAGCATTGGGCAATGGCGGCAGTGAATAACTACGACGCTGGAGGGCTCTCTGGAGGAAGTCATGTTTATTCTGGGCCTACGGATTTGATCTTTGTGTATTAACTACTTTTTTTTTCCCCTGTGGGTCATCCCCACCAGATGGCAGGCAAGTTCATAGAAATGATCAAGTCTCAGATCTCTCCCCTCAGAGCTGGCACAAGGCCTGGCACAGAGGAGAGGACAATATTGGTCAAATCAGCTGACCTGAGCAATGAGGAATGGCTGATGGAGAGGTCACAGGGCCTCAGGATTAAATGCATTTTCATGCTCAGCACCCTCACTTCCTCCCTTTGTGAGGTCTAACATGGAGTTAATGGTGGAAATTCCTCATCATGTTGTAAGCATTTGTTGCCTCTGTTCCTCTCCTCCTCTTTTCATTAGACTGAGCTCTTCAAAGTCTGAACTAGGAATGAGGCACAAAGCAGACTCTCAAAACGTTTGTTGAATAGATGAGTGAATGAATGAGTTCAAGCAGAAGCTGTGCATTGGCTATTGAAGAGATTCCAGCTAAAAGGGGGCTTATAGGAAAGCCCCAAGCTGTGTTGGGCCAGATGTCCCTCCCGATTTTCTAGCAGCCCCCTTCTGCTCAGGGACAAGGCAGGTGCAGGATTTGAAAGTAAATGTATAGGTGGGGCAAGTTGAGGATGGAAGCCGCAGCTGGGGCTTTGCAGATGGGCCTGAGAACCTAGAAACGCGGAAGAGCAGTACCTAGAGATTTGTACTAAGCTTGTTGGAGCTACAGGTGGAGGAATCTGGGAGTCACGTGAGGTCTGCGTGTGGTGAGAGGTGCAGAACGGACCCTCTCTCCGAAAGGTCTCCACACACAGGGATCAGCAGGATTCGATGCGTCAGGGCGGGAACCTGGTCACTACCCCTGGGGTAGGGACAGTCCCCACTGAAGGCGGGGAGTGCGAAACCTTCTGGCACCGCCCCGACAAAGCCTGCGCGCGCCCGGTCCCACGATTGGCCGCGCCTCCTCGCGCCGACGCCCCGTACCGCCCATCGTCGCCGGTCCGGTGCGCTGCAGCCAATGGGTGCTGTCGCCGTCGCTAACGTCACAGGCCAGATAGCCAATGAGGGTAGCGCTCCGCGGCTCGTGGCTCTTTCGCGGCAAAAAGGATTTGGCGCGTAAAAGTGGCCGGGACTTTGCAGGCAGCGGCGGCCGGGGGCGGAGCGGGATCGAGCCCTCGCCGC
>NC_043711.1:82127090-82137969 GCF_006229205.1 Suricata suricatta | reverse complement strand
ACCCCGACCTGCTGCTCTTCGCCACGCCGCAGGCGCCCCGGCCCACACCCAGCGCGCCGCGCCCTGCGCTCGGTCGCCCGCCGGTACGGATAACATCAGGGACACTGGGCCGAGTGAACGTCTGGACCCCCGTGCAGACCCGGGCGGGGCGCGGTTTTTGGCCGGGAGGCAACGGGGGCGGGGGAGGGGGTGGGCCGAGTCTCCCGGGCTGGGCGGGGCCGAGCCTGGGTTGGGCCTCCGGGCCCCGCCCCGGGGTGCGGGGTGACCTCGGGCCAGTCCCCGTTTGCTTCTGTGCTCTGGGCCTCAGCTTCCCGGAGCCGCTAGAGGGTCAGACTCAGTGATAATAATGGCCCACGTGTATTCAGCTGGCGTTGCCTGCATGCCAGGTCTCTGGCAGACTTGGAGCCAGCTAAAACTCACAACCATGCTGTGAGCTCAGTGTTGTCACTGTGCCCATCTGAATTGAGGCCCAGAGAGGGGAAGTGACTTGCCCCCGGTCCTACGGCTGCAAGTGGTAGGTCTAGGATTTGAACTGAGGCCTGCTGGCTTCAGACCAGAACTCGTGGCAGGCTAGTGAGCCCGACGCCTTGGGGAGGAGAAGGGGGGTGTCCTGGAACTAGACTGTTGAAGAGTCATTGAGGAGACCTTTCTTCCTGCCTGTATGCTCCACTGCCAGGTGCAGGCCTGGGCCTCTGGGCCTCTGGGGACAGGCCTCCTGGCTGGGAGGCCTTCTCTGCAGGGGCGGGGTGGCTGGGCCAGCTGCTGATCCCCTCCCTCTGCCTGTCCTTCCATCTGCCATCCTCCACCCTTACAGGCCCTGGTTGCCATGGAACCTCATTAATCAGATAGGCAGACCCCTGGGCCCCCGGGAAAGTACTGGGTGGGCTGGGCCTCAGGGAACTGGAGTGGAAGCCTCCAGTGCCAGGAGAGAGGAAACATCCGAGGGAGATGCTTTGATGAAGTGCTCCCAGAGCAGCAGGAGGCTCAAGACTGGGGTGGGGGGAGGGGAAGACGCACAGAAGCGGTGGCTGAATTACAGGGAAGAAGGGAGTAGAAGCCCAGAGCTTGGACCTGTGGGCTTCAGGACTGGGTGTGGAGACCAGTTTGACTGGCAGAGCCTGTGGGCGAAGGTGGGGCTTGGAAGGCGGGCAGAGGCCAGGCCAGCGTGGCATGATGGGGTCGCAGCAGGGGGCTTGGAGCAAGTGGGAGGGGTGAGGCAGAGCCCAGGGCAAGGAGGTGGAAGCTGTCCAACTGCTTATGGGGGCCTGGGTGGCAGCTGGTCCCTGAGGCATCCCAGCAGGCAAGTCTCCCCTAACTCCCTTGGCCTCTCGCCCAGTTCTGCCTTCCTTCCGGAATCACCAAGATGCTAATAATAATAACAATAGGAGCCACCATTGTTTTGAGACTGTTTTGTGTGTCAGGCTCTGGGCCAAGCACTTCACCCAATTAACTCTCAACAACCATCCCCTTTTACAGATAGAGAAGCTGAGACCTAGGGACGGTAGGTCATTCAGCTAGTGAAGTGGTGGGGCCAGGCCAGACTTCCTGAGCAGTTAACCACCGGGATGCCTTGCCTCCTGGAGATGTGAATAAAGGGTGAAGGAAGTTCACGGACCCTTCTAATGGGTGAAAGGAGGAGGATTCTACCAAGAGTGGGTCACCTATATCCCGGTGGCCTGTCTCTGCCATTGTCAGCTTGGGGCCTGGACATGAAAACTGCATTTAACTGACTGACCAATGCTTAGACCTGGGGCTGTAGAAGCCGAGCTCCAGAGGGACTGCCAGAGACTGGGCTGAGGAAGTGGCCTCCACCCCACCCCCAGTGGTGTCAGCCCCAGGGAGCCTGAGCATTCCATTCGTTCAGCTCTTGTTGAGTTAGTGAACGCCCAAGAGGTACTAGGCACAGGCAGCCAAAAACCTCTGCCCTCAACATTACTTAAGCGCTAGTAGCCATTTACTGTCAGTGGATGGTGGGGGCAAGGGCTGGCACCATCCTGGAGCTGAAGCCCAGAAACACGGGCCCAGCTTTTGCCTCCAATACCTCCCAACTCTTGTACTCCTGGGTAGCCATTGGCCAAATGAGCTGTGGCCTCTGTTGACCCTCTGCGCTGGCATTTGTTCGGGACAGTCTTTGAAACGAGCTACAGGTTCAGCCTCTGCATCCGTGAGCATTCACAGAGCACCCCTAGCATACAAGGGAGGGTCTGTGCGATTCAGCGATTCCTCCGGGCCCTTCCTGTCCATCTCTATCCTGTCATCCTGGCTACTAAAAAGCAAATGAAATATAATGCACTTTCACTGGGGCGCCTGGGTGGCTCCGTCGGTTGAGGCTCCAACTCGAAATTGATTTCTACTCAGGTCCTGATCTCTGAGGTGAGTTTGAGCCTCACATCAGGCCTGTGCTGAGCTTGGAGCCTGCTTGGGATTCGCTCCCTCTGATCCCCACGCATTACCCCACACGTGTGCATGCTTGCTCTCTCAATAAATAAGCATTTAAAAAAATACACATTTAGTATAGAAAAAGAGACTAAAAAGTTGAAGGGGGCAGGATGCCAGCCCCGTCCATTTTTCCTTCTGTTTTCTTTTCCTAAGCCTCTTTTTTTTTTCTAAGGTGGTTGTGACAGCTTTCTTTTTCATAAATCTTAAAAATTGTAGTTTTTCCTTTATTTATGTGTTCAAACAGTGGATCATCCACACCTTACATATATGGCAACAGTCCCCCATGATTGTCCCCCACCCACACACCATACAGAGCTGGCTCCTAGAGTGGATTCTAAAAAATATTTTAGATATTTAGAAACTGGAGAAAAATGTTTCACGAGCTTTTTTAATCCAAAAAGGGATCATATAAATGCATTGCCCTCTAACGTTTTGGTTTTTTTTTTTTTTTGTCGTTATGTCTTCGAGAGGATTCTGTGTCACCCTGCTTCAGTCCTTGACAGCTGCGTGATATTCTAGGGGCTAAATGAGCCACACTTTTTGTGGCTCCCCTTCCACGGATGGGTATTTGAGCCATCCAGGGGTTTTTTTTTTAACCAGGGAACTGTGCGTCTTCACCTCTGCCTTTCCAGGCCCCTGTGCTAAGATCTCTAGAGCAGTGGTAGAAATTGACATCTGCCTAAGGCCTTGCATTAGGGTGTGACATTGACCTGTCTTCAGGATGGGCAGGTGCCTACAGAACAGGGAGATGAGGGGAGGGGTGCTGTTGGCAGGAGCATACCAGGTTCAGGCCCAAGGGGCTAGGCTGGAGAGGAGGTACGTTTTGATTGGCTTTTGGGGGCCAGCTTCTGGACGAGGCTCCAGGGAGGCAGGACTCATGGTAGATAGGAAGGTGGGCTCAGTGCCAGCCTGTTAGGGCTTACATCCTGGCCCCGCCTCTCCCTGCCTGTGCAACCTTCCTGAGATGCAGGTTCTTTGGGCAGTGGAAGTCATCATGGCCCTGCTGGCAAAGTCTGGGCAGAGGGTTTGATGACTGAATGGAGGTAAAGCAGTTATTTAGCAGTACTTAGCACACAAGAGCACTCAGCACATGTGAGTGCTTCTATCCCTGGGACACCTGAGGGGATCTGTGAATGTGCAGTCCGAGGAGGGTCTGTGTAGAGATTCATAGAGTAAACACTAGTTGATGCCAGGCACTATGTGCAGTGGCTGTTTAGGCCCAGTGCCTGCTTCCATGGGGGCACTGCCTTGTGGGTGAGACAAACACATCTACAGAAATTCGCATTGAGAGGTAATGTGGGGAAAGGTCAGGTACGAGGCACTTCAGTGGAAGGGACTCTATTGCAGGATCAGAAAGACTTAAGTGACGGGTAAGGTGCCTGCCCCCAGAGGTGTAAGGAGTTGGTGTGAAGAATAGGAGGGAGGGAGGTGAGGGCACTCCTGGGAGGGAACCAGTATGGGCTAAGGCTTGGAGGCACAGATTTGTGGAAGAATGTGTCTCGGCAGAAGTGTGTGTGGAGAAGTGGCAGGGGAGGACACTAGGGTTGAGAGGGAGATATGGGGCTGAGTGGCCCACGCAGGAGGAGATAGTGGCTGTGGTGGTGGGTTTTCTTGGCAGCTAGATGTGATGAGGGCATGGCTGCCGAACGTTCTAGCACAGGTGATGCTATGTGAAAGGGAGGGGTGGGCCTGGCTGGTTTGGGCCAGGCTGCACCTGAGAGGCCTGTGCGACTAACTTGTGGGGTGTTCTGGGCGGTATGACCTTGGGCCTCTCTGAGCTTCAGTTACTTTATTTGTAAAATCTGTAAAATGGAGCCATTATTGTGCTGCTAGACCACAGGACGGACTGAACATGCAAGGCATGTGTGAGCACCAGCTTAGGCCATGTCCCAACAAAAACCAGAGAGAGGAGGCGACTTGCCCAAGGGACATGCATCCTAATGGCCAAGAACAGCAAACAACTAATACAACATTGTATGTTAGTTATACTAGAATTGGTATTAAAAGCTTGATTTAAAAAAGCCCCAATGACAAGCATTTATTATCATGCAGTTTTGGTGGAGCAGGACTTTAGAGCAGACTTAGCTCAGTGCCTCTGCCTCAGGATCTCGGACCCAGTCTGAGAAGCGACTTGTCATCATTTCCATCACGCTGCTCGTTCGAAGCAAGTTCCCAGATAGGGTCTATATTTAAGGGGAGGAGAATTAGGCCCTATCTTTTGAAAGGAAGAGTACCAAGAAATTTGCAGGCAGGGCGTCTGGGTGGCTCAGTCAGTTAAGCAACTTGGTTTTTGCTCAGGTCATGATCTCACTGTTTGAGGGATTGAACCCTGCTTTGGCTTCACACTGACAGCATGGAGCCTGTTTGGGATTCTCTCTCTGTGTCCCTCCCCTACTCTCTGCCTTTCCCCCACTGTACATGTGTGTGTTCTCTCTCTCTAAATAAATAAATAAATAAATAACAAGAAATTTGCAGACATATTTTTAAACCACCACAGGCCCTCACGGAGGTAGTGGTGGAGCTAGAACTTGAACCTGGGTCTTCTGCCTTCCAGTTAGTAATCTGTCCTGTGTGGTAGGATTGTGTCCCCCTGGGATCCCTCACACACTTAGATGTCCTGGAAGAGAACATGGGGCAGGGGTGGCCCCAGGAGAACCAAGCCCTAAGTCTCGTCTCTTGTAGCCTCACTCCTGGTTATTGGGCATCATCCCGTTGTTTCTGCCACAGGTAAAGCGGAGGTTGGACCTGGAAACTGACCATCAGTACCTGGCCGAGAGCAGCGGGCCAGCCCGGGGCAGAGGCCGCCACCCAGGAAAAGGTACCCACAGAGTTTGGGCTGGGGCAGGCCCCCTGACCAGGCCCAAGTTAGGGGTGTGGACAAATATGCTTGCAAAGTGAGCTCTGGTCTGTCAGGCCTGGACCTGAGCCAGGCCTCTGGAGGCCCCGAGGGGCAGCTGGAGTGGCTGCCTGGCAAGGCTTCCCCAGACCCTGGGGGGTGGGGAGGTCCCCAGCCAGGAAAGGAATGCTGTGTGGTTGGCAGGCGGCAGCTGAAGGGCCTCCCTGTCCTTGGCTTGGCCAAGGGGAAGGAGCCCTCTACCCCTCCCACCCTTATCCCACTGCCCTGCATTGCCAGGAAGGCTGGGCTGCCTGGGTGTGGGGTGGTGTTGAGGGAGCCACCTCTCCTGGACCCCCAGGTGTGAAATCCCCAGGGGAGAAGTCACGCTATGAGACATCGCTGAATCTGACCACCAAACGCTTCCTGGAGCTGCTGAGCCGCTCAGCTGATGGTGTTGTTGATCTGAACTGGGCAGCCGAGGTGCTGAAGGTGCAGAAACGGCGCATCTATGACATCACCAATGTCCTCGAGGGCATCCAGCTCATTGCCAAGAAGTCCAAGAATCACATTCAGTGGCTGTAGGTACCAGCCAAACAGGAGGGCAGGCAGAGGCTGAGGTGCAGGCTGACCCAGCCTGGAGGAGTGAGTGCAGTCCCCACTGTGGCTGCCCGTGTCCTTGTCATCCAGCTGGGGAGACTGGGGCTTAGGGAGTGGAGGTGGCGTCTCTGAGGAAAGTACACTGATCTCACTTATGCAGCTTAGTGCATCTTCTTCGTATTTCTTTGCTTGGGCAGCCACCGTCCAGATCAGGAAAAGAACACGCCCGGCACCACACAAAGTTCCTGTGCCCCTTCCCAGTCATTGGCCACCCTCATGCCATTAGGTGATCACTCTTCTGCCCTCTGTTGCTGTCAATGGCGTTGTCCAACACATCTGTTTCACTCTTGTTAATTCTTGTCTTATTTTTCCCCTCTCCTCTCCTCCCCTGGTCATCCTACTCCTTTTCAGTTTTTAGCAGATCATTCCATTCTGCGTCTTTTTTTTTTTTTATTTGACCGATTGTCTTAGAAGTGCTTGCATGCCTGCGCCATCCTTTACTTATCCTGCCCCCTGTGAGGGACATGTCAGTGTTTACAGACCTTCAGGCCCAACTTTAGACCCCTGCCAGTCTGACTTGGAGCGCAGCTTCAGCCCTCTGCTGCTTCCCAGCGAGGAGCCAGACCCAGAGAGGGACGGGCTCGATTAGACCTCCCAGAACAGGCAGCAGCAGTGCTGCGGGTCAGGGCTCCCAGGCCGGGAGCTGCAAGCCCTCTCTTTGCCTCCTGCAGAGGCAGCCATGCAGCGGTGGGGATCGGTGGGCGGCTTGAAGGATTGTCCCAGGACCTCCGGCAACTGCAGGAGAGTGAGCGGCAGCTGGACCACCTCATCCAAATCTGTACTGCGCAACTGCGGCTGCTTTCTGAGGACTCTGACAGCCAGCGATATCCTTGGATCTTTGGGACTGCTGCCATGGAGGACAGGACTGGCGGGTGGGGGTCCCGTCCAAGTGGGACTGTGAGGCTATCCTGGATTCAGGAGAGGGCTCTGGCTTTGGATGCAGCATTTACTTGTTATGCTGGACAAGTTACTTAACCTCTCTGAGCCTCAGCTTCATCTGGAAAAGGGGAAAGTAATCAATTCCAAAATTGCACAGATTAAAACAAGAAAACCTAGCATAAGCAAAAGCAAACATTTATTTGGTAGTGATTCTATACATGGCTGTAGCTTCAAAGTTAGAGATCTAAGTTCTTGTTTGTCTTGTATTTACAAAAATTGTAACTTTTTTTAAAGATTTTATTTTTTTATTTTTAAATATTTTTAACTTATTTTTGAGAGACAGAGAGAGACAGCGCGAACAGAGGAGGGTCACAGAGAGAGGGGGAGACACAGAATCTGAAGCAGGCTTCAGGCTCTGAGCTAGCTGTCAGCACAGAGCTGGATGCAGGGCTCGAACCCATGAACCGTGAGATCATGCCCTGAGCCGAAGCTGGACGCTTAACCAACTGAGCCACCCAGGTGCCCCAAGATTTTATTTTTAAGTAGTCTCTTAAAACCCAACGTGGGGCTTGAACTCAGAACCCTGAGACTAAGAGTTGCACACTTCACTGACTGAGTTGGCCAGGCGTCCCTAGAAACTCTTTTAAAATAAGGGTGTTTTTTTTGTTGTTTATTTGTTTGTTTGTTTTTAGTGAATACCCAAATTATGTTTATACATTTTGGAGACAACCACCCACTGACACCAAGATCATGGGTCAGAATAAATTCTTAGCACCGGGCCTGGCGTCGTCTTACGTAACTTACGTGGAATTATTGTAGGCAGTCATCATTAACTTGAGACTAGATGGGTAGAATGGTCTCACTGTACAGACGTGGAAATTGGGGCTCAAGGTCTGATATAGGCCCAAGCACCACCTGTGTGCCAGGCCCTGGGGTGGGGGATGGAAAGGACAAGAGAGACTAGGCAGGTGTGGGCTCTTACGAATCCTCTGGGTGGGTGGCCCCAGAGGTCAAAGATCACATGGTCCTTGACTCCACCAACCCTGGCCTACGTGACCTGCCAGGACCTTCGTAGCATCGCAGACCCCGCGGAGCAGATGGTCATGGTGATCAAGGCCCCTCCTGAGACCCAGCTCCAAGCCATAGACTCCTCAGAGGTGAGACTCAGGACTCCAGACCTGACCAGGACTGGCTGGGGTGGGGCTGGTGGTCAGCCGAGCCTCCATTTACCCTGCCTGCTGCCTCCACCCAGACCTTTCAGATCTCCCTTAAGAGCAAACAAGGCCCCATTGATGTTTTCCTGTGTCCTGAGGAGACTGCAGGCGGCATCAGCCCTGGGAAGACCTCGTCCCAGGGGATGGCTTCTGGGGAGGAGGACACGGCAGCTGACCCTGCCAGCACAGTGCCACCACCAGCATCTCCCTCCTCATCCCCTGCTGCAGATCCCAGCCAGTCCCTGCTCAGCCTGGAGCAAGGTGGGTGAAGGGGGGGTGGGAGGGGGTGGGTCTGGGCCCCTCTCCCAGCTGGGTGGGCAGGCATGACAGCCCCCTCCACCCTCCCTGCGGGCCGTCCCCGGCCTGTGATGCTCCCCCATCTCCCCAGAACCTCTGCTTTCCCGGATGGGTGGCCTGCGGGCCCCTGTGGACGAGGACCGCCTGTCCCCGCTGGTGGCGGCCGACTCGCTCCTGGAGCATGTGCGGGAGGACTTCTCCGGCCTCCTCCCTGAGGAGTTCATCAGCCTGTCCCCTCCCCACGAGGCCCTCGACTACCACTTTGGCCTTGAGGAGGGTGAGGGCATCAAAGACCTCTTCGACTGTGACTTTGGGGACCTTACCCCCTTGGATTTCTGATGGGGCTTGGGGGGGACCGGGACTCCTGAGATGCCCACCCTGTCTCTGCAGCCCTGGAGCCCCCTGCCCCTGGCCGTCCTCCCAGCCCGATTGGAAATGTTTAATTTATACCCTATCTCCCCTATCTCCAGAAGCTTCTAGCTCTGGAGTCTGGCTACTGCCAGGAGGCTGAGCAAGCCAGGAAGGGAAGGATTCTGTTTGTGGTGTGTATGTGCATGCACCCAGCACCCAACATGTGTGTACACGGGGTGAGTGGTGTGTGAGCATGTGTGTGTGCATGTACCGGGGAATGAAGGTGAACACATCTGTGCGTGCACTGAAAACACGCCCCAGTGTGTCCACGTGTGTGTGCATGAGTCCATGTGTGCGCGTGGTGGGGGCTCTAACTGCACTTTTGGTCTCCTTGCTCCAGGGGCCCCACGAGGCCCAGGGTGGCCACCTGCCCCCAGAATCCTGTGTGCTGACCAGGCCAGGTGGCGAGGCCTTGGCCTGCTTGTTTGCAGGACAGCGAGAGCACTTCTGTCGTCTTAAAGGTTTTTCTGATCGAAGCTTTAATGGAGCGTTATTTATTTATCAAGGCCTCTCTGGCAAGCCTGGGGCACCAGCGAAGGGTAGGACGGATGTGGGACTGATGCCCCAAATCCCTAAACCCCTGAGCGAGGGCAGGGGTCCCTAAGCTGTAATTTGCCCCACTCCGAAGGAGCTGAGGCCTGAGCGGTTTATTTATTGGGAAAGTGAGGGAGGGAGACAAACTGACTGACTGACAGCCATGGGTGGATCGAAGGGGTGGTCCCTTCCCAGAGGGTCACTACAGGACCCCATCTGCCCCCCAGGAAGGATGTGAGATGGGAGAGGTGAGTGGGGGACCTTCGCTGACAGGGTGGGCAGGAGGGGTGGGTGAAGGGCTTCCTCTAGCCCAGACCACAGGGGCCCCTCCTGTGGCATTTGAAGTGCCCCCTCTACCCCATTTCTTGCTCTGCCTCACCCTCCAATCTGCACTTTGATTTGCGTTCCTAACTACTCTGTTCCCTCTTGCTTTGGTTTTAATAAATATTTTGATGGTGTTTGGGCTGGGTTTTGGGACTGTGTACTAGCAGCAAATCTAGGGGTGGGAGAGGTCAAGGTTGCTGGGAAAGCACCCCTTGTCTGCTTCCCCTCTCCTTGCCCCTACTTGGTTTCATTTCATTTGAGCCTCCCAGCCACAAGAAAGGCAGGCTTTGGCGCCATTTTTGTCCTAACTTAAAAACTGATCCAATGAAGTGGTAAGTGAACTTCCCTCTTTTTCCCAGCCCCAGAGAGGCCACTCTGATTGCTGTGTTCCTTCCAGATGTTTCTGGGCATTTGTAAACATGGAACAAATAATTAAAACAGGCTGATGATGTGTCAGGTTCTTTCAGGTTCTGGGGACACATTCACTGCCCTCATGGGGCTCTTGGGATCTGTTGGAAGAGACTTACACAAATGGGAAAATCAGAGGGCTTCCTGGAAGCGGTGATGCTTGAGCTGAGAGTTCTAGGATAGTTACCTGAAGAGGAAAATATGAACCCACTTAGCAGACAGGGCATTGTGGTCAAAGGCCCCAGGGCAGGAGGGAGCGGGGCACAGAGGACCTCAGAGAAACCAGTGTGTGGAGTCCTGAAGGGAGGGCTAGAGTGGAAAGAGGTTCAGTGTTGGGGTTTATTCAGGGGACCAGGACTCACTGGTGAGTCTGAGATAGCAGCGACATACCCTGTTTTTTAAAAGCTCCCTTTGGCTGTTATGTGGAGGATGAATTGAAGAGGTGCCAGAATGGCAGAGGGGAGGGTAAAAAGGACTGAGTAGAGTTTGAAAGGGGAGGGGAGGGTGAGTGGGAGGCAGTCCACACGGATCTGCTTAACTCTTAGGTGCGCTTTCTTGGAGCCAGGTCCTATTTTAAGCCCTGTACAGTCAGCGAGTCCTCACAGCAATCCCATATAGTATTTACTATTACCCCCATTTTGCAGAAAAGGGTAGACGCTCAGCTGAAGTCCCTTGCAGGTCTTCCCCACCAGGTGTCACTCTGTTGTTCTGCAGTTTGCTTTATTGACCCTACAGTGGTGACCTGCCCTCCGTGGCCCCCCTCTGTTCTGTTGCTGGCTGTGTAGTACTCCCAAGCCCACCGTCACTTGTCACTTACACAGCCAGTCCCGGCTGACAGTGACCCCTCGGGTGGTTCGTTACTCCACAGTTGCCAACCCTT
>NC_043711.1:82079185-82126990 GCF_006229205.1 Suricata suricatta | reverse complement strand
CGGACACGCGCTCTTCCAGGACGTGAGTGGGGAGCGGGCAGGGGGCGAAGGCTCTCCAGCCCTGGGGTTGTCCGTCTCTCCAGGTCTGTCTGCTCTCTCTGTGTCTCGCTGGGCTCTCAGTCTCTCGCTGCCTCTTCTTAACCCCGTCTCTGCGTCTCTCAGTCTTGTGGTTTTTTTTTTTCTGTCCGTGTTTCTCTCTCCGGGTCTGTTGGGTGCCCTGCTTCTGTCTCTGGGTCTCTGCCTCTCACTCTCTACAGACCCTGCTGTCTCCATTCTCCCTTATCTTTTTCTCTTTTCCTTTGTGTCTGTTCTCTGCCTCTCATTCTCCTTATCTCCTGGTTCGGTGTCACTGCCCCTGCTGCCCCCCACCCCCGAGTGCACTCCATTCATATGTCTGATGCAGTGGTGGCTGTTGACACTTGATCACAGGAGCAGTCCCCTCTGGCAAATCCAGGCTGGGCTGACCCAGTCAGAGGAGCCTGGAAGAATAAACAGCCCCTTGACTCCTGGTCCAGTGCTGCTCCCAGAGTCCCGTGGATCTGACCCAGGGGCCATGGGGTCCCGCAGTTGGTCAGGACTGTCCACAGTGGTCTGTGCCTCCCTCCTGTGGCAGGTGGCCCTGCAGCACCCCCAGGGGCACCAACATAGAGCAGCCTTGCCAGGCCTCAGTCACTACCTTGGGCCCCTTCCTCCCTTTTCACCCTAGTGCTCAGTCCCATCCTGCCCACTCATGACCCGCCCCCATCCCCTTCAGAGGTCTCTGCCTGTGGGAAAGATACACTCCTGTCCCCTCTTGGCTGCCCCCAGTGACTCAGCACCTTGACCGCAGTCCTGGATGGAAGGAATCTGTCCATCCCGCTTCCCAGATGGAAAAGCCAAGGCTGGAGGAGTTAGGAATATGTCCACAATCACACATGGATGCAGAAGCTTGCTTGGGTGTGGCCCCAGGTGCCCTCATTCACAGCATAACACCCCTTCTTGCCATCTCCATCTGCCCCAGCAAGGCCACACTGGGCTGCTGTGTGACCCAAGCCAGTGGCAGACCTTCTCTGAGTCAGGGTTCTGGCTAGGGGTAAGATTCATCCCAACGCTTCACTGACCCCGAGAAAACAGCTGGAGAGGAGTGGCTTTCAGGACCTGGAGTTGATAGGGCTTCTTTGTCCAGACTTTGGCCTGCCCCTCCTTGCCAGATGTGGTCTCCCATTTGCTGGACTGCTTCGGATGACCTGGAAGTCTCTGGTCCCTGATCACTTCTTGACTCTGTTCCTTTCTCTCTGCCTCTGTTGCCCTTCATCTCTGCTTCTCGATAAATACACTCTGTCCATCCTTGCTTTCTGCCACTCTCACTCCCCTTTGCACGTGTATACTTGTGCGCGTACACACACACACACACACACATGAGCCTGTCCAAGGCCTTCATACTGAGTCAGCCTCATAGGAAGCCTGGCCCTAGAAGGGTTAACCCCAGACACCCACAAAGAAAACTAGCCACTGCATATCAGGGTCTTAAGCACACAGGGAAAGCCTGGAATGGGCAGAGTCTGGGATGGACCATGGCCACGCTGCAGAGTTAAGGGGTTCAGGTCTGGGACAGGTGCCCAGGAACTTGGCCCATCTCCCCACTGTCCTCAGGCTGGGACTGTGCCAGAGGCTGATACATCAGACAGAACCCAGGGTAGACTCTGGGTGGGGGAGGTGGGGGAGCTGGAAGCTGGTGTGGAGCACCCCTGTGGAGCCAGGACCCACAGGAAAAGTGAGCAAGCGGTTGGACCTGCTGTGTGATCTTCTGTGCCCCCCCTTGTTGGAAACCCTCCTGCAGGGCTGATCTGGGCAGGAGGTTGGGACCAGGCTGGGCAGGAGGAAAGTCAAGGTTTGTGGGGGAGGGACAGGCTGGCCAACTGGGGCCCTGGTGAGCTGGGTGGGGGCCTCCTGCCTCCCAGGTGGCACTCACAGCTCCTGTCTGTGCCCCTTTGTCCTCCAGGTTTTCCGAAGAGCAGACAAGAACGGTGAGTGTGCCTTCCCTTGGGTCTACAGTGTGGGGAGGGGTGGGGGCCATCAAGGAGGCTCAAGGGAGTGTCACGGGTTTGGGAGCACAGTCTAGAATGGAGAAAAATCTTGGGGAGACCCAAATCAAGAGAATCAGTCAAGCCGTCCTTCCCAGAGGGAGTGCCATTTGGAATTCGGCTTTGTGGGATGGAGAATGGAGGGAATGTGGTTTAGCCAGAGGTTGGAGGTGGGGGCAATACTCTCCCACAGTGCCCCCGGGCACAGGTATGGATAACTTTTCTATATGATTTCATGTTGTCCTCACAACCATCAGCTAGGTGGGAATTCGTCACCCCATTTTACAGACTAAGGAGCACAGGCCCAGAGAGGTGAAGCAGGTTGCCTGAAGTCATACAGCCTTTGAGTGCTGGGCCTTGAACCCAGGTCTGTGTGATGCTTGGTCCCAAGCTTCCTGCGTCAGGGACTTGGAAAGGTTGGGTGATGGAGAGGAGGCCTGTGGGGGATTGTGCTCTTAAGTCTTTAGAAGGTTCAGTAACTTTCCGTATGACCAACCACCTGGACCTAGGGAGGACTTGCACAAGATGATACCAGGTCGAGGGAGTTAGCTTCCCCTGCCCTGGGTCCTGGACAGGCTCAGACCTTTGGGAAAACCTTGAAAGCTAATGTAGGAGCCCTCAAGGGAGCCCACAGTCAAGTTGGTGCCCACAGAACCTTGGAGTAGCCCACTGTGTCCTGATTGGCTAGGGTCTGAGCTGAGGCAGCTGGTCAGCCTTGGCCTTACTTCTTTCTGGGGTCTTCAGACCCTTTGGCGTTTCAGCCTCCTGGAGACAGGATCGTGTCCCAATGCATTGATCAGCACACATGGTCTCATTTGGATCACAGCACTCTGTCTGGCCAGGCTCAGATATCCCTCCACCCCCCCCCCCGGTTCTGCTCCCCCAACCCCATCGGCTTAGAGACCTTAAAGGCAAATCCCCAGTGTCCTTGGCCATCCTGCTGGTGGCCACAGACTATTCCATGACCCCTGCGAACAGGAGATCATTCCCTCCTGAGCCTGCCAGCCTGCTGCTTGCAGGGGCTCCAACTCTTAGGAAGATCTCATCTGCCTCTCGGTGGCTTCTCTCTGAAGGGTGGGGGTCCAGAGCAGCCTGGAGCCAGGCTTGGCAGGCAGATCCTCAGCTCCCAAGTCCTCCGAGTGATGTCTAGGTCCTACCATGATCTGGCTGTGTCCCAGGCTTCCCATTTGCCTTTTCATTTGGCAAGCATTTATGGAGTCCCCATGCAATGCCACGCGTGTGCTGCCTTATCCTTTGGGTGCCTGCAAAGTGGTCCCTATTGCCTTAAGTGGGTACCTCTGGAGACCCTTTTGTCCCCAACAGCCAAGTACCCCCACACCAAGCTCAGAATTCCATTCCACCTGGCCAAATATCTTTGGGGGGGTGTGTGTGTGTCTGAATCTGGTGGCAGGGGTGCATCCAGGGGTCAGGGATACCAGCTCTGCTCTCTGCCCCCCCACCCCAGATGATGGTAAGCTCTCATTTGAGGAGTTCCAGAATTACTTTGCTGATGGGGTTCTCAGCCCCGAGGAGCTGCAGGAGCTGTTCAACAGCATTGATGGGCGCTCCACTGAGTGAGTACGAGAGCGGGTGGGTGAGCTGGGTGTAGATGTGAAACGAGGCTGTCCCAGCCTCACGGTGTCCCCTGCCGCCTTGGTTCCTTAGGGAGGATGGGAGGTTGCATAGGGAGAGAGGTGCCAGGGCTTGATGCCAGCTTTACCCGCCCACTCACCCCCCTCCCTGGCTCCAGCCTTGTCCATAACACTCCTTCCAGCTGGGACCCCAAAATAGCCAGGTTTGAGTCACCAGCCGTGGTTCAGCCCACAGGTGTTCCCCCCGCCCCCTCCCCATTCCCACCTCCTGCAGGCACAAGAGGGTCCTGAGCATAGCTGGGCCTTGCCTGCTTCCACCAGCGGATGCGGGTGCACGGACATGCACATACCTCCCTATGGTGTTCCCACATCTACAGGCCTTAGCAGGAGTCTGTATGCTTCCCTCCCCATGCTTCCTCACATGGGTGCATATGCTGTCCCTGCCTCTCCCCCAACATCTCCTTAGAATAAATTCCAGACTCTGGGTCGGTGTTCAAGGTTCCATGCCCTTCCCCACTCTGAGGCTTGGGCTGGACCTTTTATTTGCAGTGTTGCTACCTCCCCACCACCAGACACTGCAATAAAATTCCTGTCCTTGAAGGCCTAACTTAAGCAGCCTCCTTCTGGAAGCCCTCCCTAACCTACCAAGTAATACCCCAGGCCTTCTCTGGACTGCCCCAAACCTGGTTTTCCCTTCCTGGCTCTGACCACTCCTCTCTGGCCTGTGTCCACATCTCTCTTCCTGGGCCTGAGATCCCTTGGAGGCCAAGAGTGGGTCTGAATTTTTGTCCTCAGTAATACCCTTGCTGCCCCCACTGGCCCACTGAACCGATTAACCTGGGGTGGGGGCATAAGCAGCCTCCTTAGCAGGCTGAGCTGTGGTGGGCATTGGCTCCAAAGTCTCAGGTCACCAGGCTTAAGTCTGTGAGACTGAAGGGTGTCTTCTCTCTTTCCTGCAGCAATTTGGAAACAGACAAACTGTGTGGTGAGTAGGTCTGCGGGAGCTCTGGTCTCCTGGCACCCCTGGGCAGGTGGGCATGATGTTCCTTCGAGGCTGTTCCTCCTCATGGAACGAGATGGGCTTGCCTCAGGATATGAGGTCTGGTTGGTGGTTGAGGCATCTCAAATGAGGCTGTGGAGCAGGAGGAGGGGGCGGTCTGGGAACCTTTGAGTCCCTTCTCTGCCCGCAGACTATTTCTCAGAACACCTGGGTGTCTACCGGCCTGTGCTGGCTGCGCTGGAGTCGCTGAACTGTGCCGTGCTCACTGCCATGGACAACACCAAGCTGGTGAGTGGAGGGGTTGATGGCGGAGGGCCTGGAACGAGGACAGGGGTGTCTGCTGTGCTGTGGGAGCCGCTACTGCCGTGGTTCAGGGCTGGGGAGCTAGAGGCCTGGGTTCTGCCCCACTTTCTGGCTGTGTACCTTTATCTCTCTGGGCCTCAATTTTCTCATCTGTAAACTGGGGATGATAATAGGTAGACTCACCTCCACACATTTGATGTGACAATTAAATGAGAACGAAGGCAGGGATTTTTGTCTTTCTTGTTCTCTATTCCCAGCACCCAGAGCTGTGCCGGGCACACAGAAGCCACTTGGTACCTGGAGCTCCTGGTGCTGCTGTCTTTCCTATTGGCCAGACCTAACTCTTGTGGGGTAGTAAGCCCAGGACCCGGCAGGAATGGGCTGGGGGGTGGGGCATGCTCACACGCACCACAGGCCCATGCGGGTGTGTGGAACCTGGTGGGGCAGGGCCTGGCCTAAGGACATGTGCAAGGCAGGCAGGCATGTGTGCCCCCTGGTGTTTGTGTGCATGCGTGGCCACATGTGTGCACAAGCAGAAATAGTGCTCATGGCCAGAGCTCTAGGCTCTTGGATGGTGACTTCAGAAACACAAGCCACCCCTCCCTTTGTGTGTTCCTTTTAAGACATGAGCAAGGGACAAATAAGGAGGCAGGGAGGGAACAGTGAGGAGGCCCACGATTGTGCCTGACCCCACATTTTACAGAAGGGGGAACTGAGGCCCTCAGTGAGTCAGTGATCAGCTGAGGACAGGACTTCCTTTTCTGGTTGCTTCCCCATGGGATTTAGTAGGTTTTTACCCCTTGAGGCTTGGCATAGGATGGGAATCCAAATAGTACATGATGAGTGGTCAGTGTGTTGTGATAATTTTCGTATCTGCGGCCTGGACACAAGTGGGCGTGTTGTCTTCCTTGTTGCCATGGAAACAGGGCCCTGGACTGGTATTCTCTGAACTGGCACTGGTGAGGGTAGATCTAAACTGCAGGTCAAAGGGAGGGTCCGTGGGGTCTCGACCATCCCCTTCTGGCTCAGTCAGGGGGAGGAGTGACCCATCAGCGCATGATGACTCTGCCAGCTCCACTCACTTGAGACTTTTATTTGGCACTCAATGCCTCTGATAGAGCTCAGCCCACTGAGCCCCTGCAGCCCCTCCCGTGGCACCTCCCCCTCCAGTCCAACATGACTTAGTTGAACACTTCGTGCAGCAGCCTGGAGCCACACTCCTGGTACATGGGCCGGGTTATCCAGCGCTGTTGGAAGGAGTGCAGGGAGGCCACCATGGAGCCCCCTGTCCACACTGCCGTGCCACGTCCAGGGCTGGCCACCAGGTGAGGCCGCAGTGCCCCGTAGCCATGCCTCCGGCACTGCGCCTCCAGCTCCATTTCCAGGCGCTCAGTGAAGCCAGGGAAAAGCGTGGAACCACCGGCCAGCACTACGTTGTTGGCCAGCCGTGTCCGGAGAGTTGCAGGGACCCTCTGCAGTGCTTGGAAGGCCAGCGCGGGCAGTCCTGGCTCAGCCCGGCCCAGCAGCCTCGGCTGGAAGATTGGCTCCGGGCAGCGGAAGCGCTCGCTGCTGAGGCAGACAGAGCACCCACTGCTTAAGCAGAGACTGACGGGATGGTGGCGGTCAGCGTTCTGAAGGTCACCCTCAAAGTCCAGCGACACATAGCAGCAGCGCTTCTTGAGCTGTGTGATGGCCTTTCGGGTCAAGGCCTGCTCCGGGAGATCGGGGCACGCTGCCACCAGCAAGTACCGAAGGTAGCGTGACAGGGTGCTGCCTGCCACGTCCAGCCGGAACGTGGCCTTGTGCCACGAGTGGCCCGCGTAGACAGGCGTGGCATGGCACACGCCCGCGCCTGCCTCCACTGCCAGCCCGCTGAACGCACCAGTGGAGCAGAGCGCCAGCAACGCCGTGCTGGCCATGTGGCACGCGGGCACCGCCAGGGCCTCGAACAGCAGCTCGGCTACCTTCTCTCGGCTCACGGGCGGCGCCGACGGCGAGTCACTCACTAGCACGGGCCACTGCTCCGGGCACACCCGCAGGCCGCCCACCAGCAGGCGCTCCCACAGCGCCTCCAGCCCCTCCCAGTCCACCACCAGGCCGTGCTTGATGGGGTGTGCCCTCGCCACGCCGCCCGCCACCTCACAGCCGGGTGCGCCGGGCAGCACCGGCCGGTCCCAGGTGGGCACCAGGCTGGAGCTCTTCAGCACCAGGCAGGGCTGGCGCTCGCCCGCGAAGCCCGCCTTGATGAAGCCCGAGCCCTGGTCTACCACCACCGCTACGTGGCCCAGCGAGGGCAGCCAGCGCACCCGGCAGCTCCCGGACCTCCCGGACGCAGACGCGGAAGGCCCTGCCTTTCCTGGCCCGACCCTGCCCTTCACCAGAGGCACTCCCTCCTGGAGGCTGGGCCCCGCCCCCTGCCTCATTGGAAGCCCTCTTTTCAGCTTTTGGCCCTGGCCCCAGGCCTAAATCCTGGTCTTTGGTTACAGAACTAGCACCTTAATTCTCGACTCCAGCCTCTAGTCCTGAGCTCCTATTCTTCCGGCCAGACTGGACGTCTCTTTTCAGCTCTTGGCTCTGTCCACAGGCCCGAGGACCTGCCACTAATTCAGGTGTCAGTCTCCACTCCTGCAGGGCTCTGGCCATTTTGGGCCCTCTTCGCCCTCCTGTAGCTCAAGGTTCAAGGCTCCACCTTGCACCAGACCCACCCCTCTGAGGACTTGCCTCTACTATGCTACCGCTCCCTCAGTCCTGGTGGAGGTAGACATTGAAAGGGCCTTGTCCAGTCCTTCTAGATGAGATGCCTCTGGGAGCAGCAGGACTCTAACAATGATGGGGCTTTGTGGCAATGTCCTCTGGACATATATCCTTCCTTGGGGACTCAGGAGTCCAGTCCAGTCCTTGAGCCTCCTGGCATCTCTCTCTTGGCCTTGACTTAAGGTGGGAGGGGGTGGTCAGAGAAGGAAGGAGAAGAACTTGGATTCATTGTGACCTCAGTCCTCAGTACCTGCTGTATTCCACAGACCTCGCCCTCCATGAAAACTCCCTGGACCCATCCTGTCTCTGGAGACAGGGGTAAGAGCAGTGATTTTGGCGTCAGGGGACCTGACCTCAGCTGTCCAGCACAACCAGACCACTCCAGATTATCCGATGTACTATGGTCAGATGTACATCACTTCTCCCCCCTCCCAAGGCTGAAGGGAAAGCTTTTTTTTTAATAATATTTTTAATTTATTTTTGAGAGACAAAGAGACAGCACAAGCAGGGGAGGGTCAGAGAGAGAGGGAGATACAGAATCCGAAGCAGGCTTCAGGCTCTGAGCTAGCTGTCAGCATAGAGTCTGACACGGGGCTCGAACCCACGAACTGTGAGATCATGACCTGAGCCGAATCCGGAAGCCGGATGCTTAACCAACTGAGCCACCCGGGTGCCCCAGAAGGGGAAGCTCTTAATCACAGATCTGTAGCTACTCACAGGACCTCTGTGAGCTCAGCGAGGGGCCCAGGTGGCCCACATAGGGACCCTACCTTCAGGGGCTTCCATGTACGAACTCCTGTAGACCTGAGTTTGTGACTCAGTTCTGAAGATGACTCACAGTGCCTCCCTGGGCAAGTCCTAATCTCTCTCTGGGCTCAGTTTCTTCCTTCAGAACGTACTAATAATCCTCACCCAGGAAAAAGGCCACTTCTAGTCTCGGCTGAGTCTATTACTCTCTTTAGGACCATTTCGGTTGCAAGTAGAAGACCTACTCAGGTGAGCTTAAGCTAAAATAGGGATTTGATTACAAGGATCTTGTAGGTCTTATGGATATCAAGGACAAAGATGAAATCAGGTTTCAGGAACAGACTGGACGCAGGGCCTGGCTGCAGGATGTGTACGGGCTCTGCATTGTTTTATTTTTCTGAAGACTGGCTTAAGCCCCTGCGTGTTTGTGTAGAAAACAGTCTCAGCTCCTGAATTACAGTCTCGGGAAAGAGGCTGATAGGACCAGCCTGGGCCAATCACGACTGGCCAGGATGTGTGGCCACACTGAAGGACATGGTTACCCTGATTGTAACCACATAGGTGGTATGAAAGGGTCTGTTTTTACAAGCATTTGGGGAGATGCTGTGGGTCACGCAGCCTCCAGCCCGACCCAGGGGATATGGAAGGGATGTCGGTTGTGTTGACACTAATGAAGGTGTGTCTGTGGCAGAAGCCGAGCCTGTGCTTTAATGAGCTGGGACCTTCACCCCCTGCTGCATCTGTCCCCTTTGGGACATTCTGAGGCGGTCACCAGTGGAATGCTGGCTGTAGGCTCCATAGGGCTGGAGCAGCACTGAGGTCTGGAGCTGGGCTTGGGACCCAGGAATGTGAGAAGGTAGCTGGTTCTTTATCACAGGAAACATGCCAGGCCTCTCCTGGGTGGAGTAGGGTGGCGAACCTTGCATTGGAGACCACAGTGGCAATATGGTGAGAGCAAGGGTGATGATACGAGTCACTCAGAAGCCCTAGAGGGAAAGCCCTGAGCCTGGACATGACAAGAAGTTTGGGCTTTCCTCTTGGGCTTTGGAAAAATCAGTGAGAGCTTAAGAGCAGAGCGAACTGCCCTACAGATAGCTAAGTGGTTTGGAAGAAGTCTCTGGCTCCAGTGTGGGGAAGGGGGTGGTACAGAGTAGGGTGAGGTGACTTGGGGGTTACCAAGCAGAGTGGGGTAGGAGTGAGGGATCAGAAGCCCCCTGACTCCAGCCTCTCCTCCTGGGTGCTCTCACAGGCAGAAAGGGAGTCTCATGCCCCAGCCCTGCTGACCATGGGACCCTTACAGCTTTCTCCAGGGTGGTAGTGGCTGTTTGCCTGGGACCCTCCCCCTGCCTAAGAAGGACTTGTTGGGGACTCTTGGAGATGTTAGGCTTCCGCTGGAAGCAGGTCCCTCCTTCTAGCGTGGCCAAACCGGGTTTGCCCAAACTCTCACCTCCCTTTGGCCTGTAAACCTGGAAGGTCTGCCCCAGGCCTGGAGTTGGAGGAGGAGGGAAATAGCTTCCTTCCACTGTGGCAGGGTGCCCCTCCCCACCTGGGGGCAGGGGTTGTGACGCTTGGGTCACAAGGAAGGAGAAGGCACAGTTTTGGCGTCAAGCCTTTCCTCTGCCCTCAATACTACCGTTTCATCTTGTCTCGCTCTGGGCCTCAGTTTCCCCCATCCACCTCTGCGCCTCCTTGGACAGAGCCCGCAGGCGCCGGGGTTGCCATGCGTTCTTTATTGGGCCACAAGCGGGGTGCGGGGGTGGGCCGGGCGCTCAGGGCCGCGGGGGCCGCAGGGGCCGCGGGCGAGGGCAGCGGCGCCTCTTAGGCCCCTGCTCCTCGGCGGGGTGGGCCTCGCTGTGCGCCCCGACGACGGTCAGAAGGCGGGAGTAGAGCCGCTGCCAGTCGGGCGCGATCTTGGCCCCGCTCCCGGGCGCGCCCGCCGCGCAGCGCCCCTCCTCTTGCAGCCGCGCGTCCAGCAGCAGCAGGAGGACCAAGATCTTCTTCATCTCGCGTGCGCGCGCGCCCTCGCGCCGATCAGCGCAGTCGCCGGCTCCTCCCAGCATGGGCGCCGCCGCCGGGGAGCCCACGGGGGCGCCCATCGCGTCCTCGCCTGACCTACCGGGTCGCGCGCCTGAGCCCCCCGCCACCTTGGGTAGCTGCTGCCGCTTGTCCAAGGGGAAAATCAGCACGATCTTGGCCTGGGGGTAGGGCAGGAGCGTTAGGGGGAAGAACGTACCGCGCCTTCTTCTGAGGATCCTCACCACCCAGACAACTCTCACCCACTGTAGTCCAACCTCTCGAGACTTGCACCGTCCACGTTTATGGGATCTTTGCCTGCCCTCCCAGCCTTATTGCTGGGACTCTCACCCCCACGGACCCCAGCCAGGGCCTCTGCCCACTCGAAGAGGGAGAAAAGTAGCATGTTTTGAGGCTGGGAGCTGGAAAGGGGGCATAAGGGAGCTCCCTGTGCCCATAGCCCCTGTGGTACCAACTAGAGCTGATTCCGCATGTCCAGCCTTCTACCCATGATGGGGAGTTGGGAGAGAATCCCTTCCTGCCCACCGTCCTGGGCTCCCAAGTCTTCTCATTTTTCCTGGGTGCTTGAATCCCTGCACTCCCTTCTGGGCTTTTAGGACCCAACCACACCACGTGGGTTCCTGGGACTGTCATCCTCAGAGGAGTTATGCAAACCCTTCCATGCCCCTCAGATTATGCCCATAACGCCTAGACTCCCAGCATCCCCTCCTGCCCACCTGTTCAAGTTCCCCTGACTTCCACCTGCCCCGAACACCCTGGCACTCACACTTGGCTTCTTCCGCTTGAGGTGGCGGAAGAACTGCTGTTTCTGCCCCGCCCTGTCTGTGTCAGGCGGCGTCTCCTTGCAGGCCTGCTTAGGCACTTTGGTACTCTCGTGAGAACTGTTGTTTCCCATGGCAGGACTGGTGACCTCTGGGGGCCACAGCCCATGCTGCCTCTGCCCTCCCTCTGGCTGGGGGAAGGGCACACTGCCCCTCCTCTATCCTGGGGAGGCCACATTGTGATCTCATGGGTCAACCTCACCAGCTCTAGGCTCTAAGCTCCTCCTCCCTGGACTCACAGGCAAATCTTGGCTCCATTTACTCTGGCTGTGACTGCCGGCCTTGGTTTCTCAGCTGTAAAACTGGGCTAATAATCATGAATGAGGCAATGCTTGTAAGGTGCTTAGTGGTGAGTAGAGAGGAATTTTTGTGGTTTGGGTTTGAATTGTGACTCTGCCACTAATTATGTGATCTTGGCCAAGGTAATCAATTGCTCCAGGTCTCAGTCTTCTCATCTACAAATTGGGCTCCATTATGGTTCTTGTAAGTTCTGAGGATGAAATGAAATTCTGCTTGGAATAGGGTGTGGCACAGAGGGGGTGCCTGTGTCTGCGGGGTGTTTTCGTAGCAACAGAGACCGACCAACCATCTTACGTGCTTAAAAGGGAATTTATTGGAAGGATTTCAGGAAGCTCAGAGCACCCAGTCCCCATTTTGTTCCTGCCTCTGAGCTCATAAGCCTGGCCCAGCAGGGCCCATCTGATGGCTGACCTGAGGCAGGTCATGGAAGGAGATGAAGCCCCCGACAGATGGTGCCTCTGGAGCCCCTTGTGGAGGGTGGGCAAACCCCTCAACCCTGGATCCTGAGGACGCCCATCCTGGGCTATGTCCTGTGTAGGAAGTGACTCACTGAAGGTTTTCAGCAGCTCGGTGAGATGGCTATTATCCCCCGATCTCTAGGTGAGGGAACTGAGGTACAAGGAGGTGAAGGTAGTTGGAGAGTCTCTGAGCATCTGAAATGGGCAGTGTAGGGCCTGGCATGTTGGCTTTGTCTCTCTGCCTACATTGGGAGGGGCTGAGTGGAGGCTTAGTGATGTAGGGATCAGTGCTGTGTGTGTGTAAGGACAGTGGCCTGGCTGTCTTGTATCTGCAGCTCCTAGTAAGGTGCATATTTGTTGCATGGGTGAGTGCATGAATGAATGCATGCATAGATTATGAGTTTGGGGCCACATCACCCCATCATTTTGCCCCATGATGCTTTTGGATGCCCTGTGACCTGCCTTACTCTCCACCAGCCTGGCTGTGCCTGGGGCTCCACTGGCTGAAAGTGGTGGCCCAACATGGAAGGGGCCTTAGGGCCCAGAAAATGGCAGATGCCTCCCTGTAAGGTGGCCTTACATGTCCCAGGAAGGGAGGCCAGGCACAGACAAGGAGGGTCCAGGCCTTGCTTCCAGTCCCAGGACTGTCCTGCTCTGGTTGCACACCCTCTGCTTTTGATACTGTATGGCTACTTGGATGGGCAGGGGTGGGGAGCACGGCACTGGCTCCCCATTCAGAAATACATGCTTGGGACCAGGATATGTTGAGCATGCCCACCTCTTCCCCCAGGAGTATGAGCGGGCCTCCAAGGTGGACCAGTTTGTGACCCGCTTCCTTCTGCGGGAGACGGTGAGCCAGCTACAAGCCCTGCAGAATTCGCTGGAAGGGGCATCAGATACCCTGGAGGCCCAGGCCCGTGGCCCACGGTATGTAAAGTGCCTGCTGGTCACTGTCTCTGCCTTCCAGGGCTCTCGGCTTCCATCACATTCCGCAGCTCCAGTCTACCCAACCCCATTACTCTTGTTCTTGGGCAGGGAGGCCAAGAAGGGGTGAGGGGGGGTTGGCTGGCTTCGAGGTTGGGCCTCAATGTCCTGGGGAGTCTGTCTCGCTCAACCCAGGCCCAGCCCTGTGCTGGGGCCTCCAGTCCTTGGTCTGTGGGTCTGGGAGCAATGGGCTGACCCTCCATTTCTCTTAGGTCAGACGAAGACAGTGTGGAGGTACTGAGCAGGCCTCATGGCTGCCGGCGGGCCGGGCGCAGGGCCCTGCGGAGCGTCAGTTGGTCGCCCACCTGGTCTCCTGGCTCCTCAGACACAGGTGCCCCCAGTGCCCACTCCTCTACTGCCCCTCATCCTGAGAGGCCTCCCAACCTGAGGGGGCCCATGCTTGACTTCCCCCATGGGCCTCCCACCCCAGGGCAGAGCTCAGAGGCTGAGATGCAGTGGCGGCTCCAGGTCAACCGTCTCCAGGAGCTCATTGACCAGCTCGAGTGTAAGGTGAGTGGCCAGCTGGCCCGGGCCCCGAGGGGCAGGATCGACCTGGAATCCACCTAAGCCAGGCACACACGGGGGCCTTGTCTACGCTCTGTGTCCCTCCTAGGCCCCCCGGCTGGAACCCCTGCATGAAGAGGAGCTGACCAAGGGGCCTGACTCGGTGAGTCCAGGGGAGGGACAGCTGACTGGGCATTTGGCCAGGCTTGGCCCAGCCCTCACCCCCCAAGACTGGCAGGGGCTGGGTTCTGACCCTTGCTCTGCAATCCTGTAGAAATCACTGTCTCTCTCTGGGAATTAGTTCACGTCATCTGGATTCCTGAAAGCTAGGTCTGGTCTATGGCCATACCACCCTAAACAGGCCCCATCTCATCTGAAAGCTAGGTCTGGGCGGTGTGGGTGGAGGCTGGAGGGGGAAGTGGTGGCATCCTGCAGGAGAGAGGGACAGTGGCTGGATCAAGACAGTGATCTTGGCCATGAGGGGAGGATGGACGCAGAGATGCTGGGGGCCAGGTTGGGGCAGGAGCTTGACCTCACAGTAGGCGGGGCTAGTGCAAGTCAAGAAGGGCGGGGTCCTCCTGAAGGCCACAGCCAGCCCCTCCTGTGCCCCGGGTTACCCTGGCTCACCAGGCTGCCTCTCTTGCCAGCACATCCTCGTGGCCCAGAGGCAGGTGCACGTGGCGGAGGAAGCCCTGCAGGACTTCCACCGTGCCCTGTGCTGCTATGTGGACTTCACAGGGGCCCAGAGCCACTGCCTGCAGTGAGTCCCTAGCTGGCTAATGGGCTGTCCAAGGTCAGGGGAGGGGGTGATCAGGGCAAAGTGCTGGGGCTGGGCGTCCTGGGCCAGAGCTCCCGTTAGACACCCTGGCTGGGTGGGCAGTGGTGGTGGTATCCTGGGCCTGGCCTGGCCATCTCTCTGGCCCCACAGTGTGTCTGCCCAGAAGATGCTGGACAATGCCTCTTTCACCCTCTATGAGTTCTGGCAGGATGAGGCCTCCTGGAGAAGGTATGACTGGTATCTGAAAGCTCATATTGAGTGTGGGCCCTGGAGTGAGTCAGGCCTGGGTTCAAATCAGCCTCTATTACTCACTGGCTGTGTGACCTCAGGAGAGTCACTTACCTCTCTGAGCCCCAGTGAGCTTTCCAAAATAAGAGTCACAACAGGTCTACCCATTGTGAGCCAAATGAGATGGCGTGTGGAAAGCCGAACACAATGGCAAGTACACAGATGGCGGGCACTCAGTGAATACATGCCGTGCCACAGTCTATGCCAAGCACCCACGTATTACTTCCTGTAATCCCTCCTGTGTCCTGGTCCAGTAGGCACTACTGTCCCCATTTCACAGAGCGAGAACCGAGGCCCCGAGCCAGTGTGAGGCAGGACCGGGATCTGAATCGACAGCAGGACTGGGTTGGGGTGGGGAGCTCAGCCCGTGGTCTGGCTCCTCGGGGGACCAGCCTCAGGTCACTCCCGGGCCCTCTCCAGGCACCAGCAGTCCGCCTGCAGTAAGGCCTTCCAGCGCATCCTCATTGACCACCTGCGTGCTCCAGACACCCTCACCACTGTGTTCTTCCCAGGTATGCTGTGGCCCCTGACCCTGCTCTCCAGCCCTACCGAGTGGCAGTGGGCCCCTGATGGCCTCTGACCCTCAACCTCTGACCCCTAGCCTCCTGGTGGATCATGAATAATAACTGAGCCTGACGTGCACAAGCCAAGGCCCCAGGGCCCTACCTGCTTCCTTCTGGAGCTTCTGGACTGGTCAACTCAGCACCGAGACCAAGGACGCTGCACTCTTAGACCTGGGGCCGGGCTCTCAAAGCCTTTTCCCCAAACCCCAGCTGGTGGAGAGTCTCTCAGCCCAGGGATCAGGGACTGGGCTGCTTGCTTTCTATTTATTTATCAGTGTATTTTATTGTTTGTAGCTTTGGCCTCTGAGACATTCTGGCCTCTGCTTGGCTCAGGAAGCTTGGATTCTGGTCGCCTGTTCCAGGCTTGTGTGACACAGAGGAGGTGGCTTCCCTCTCTGGGTGGGCCTCGGGCTGTCTGGCTGCCTAGCGGGTACACTGCTTTCTTCCTGCTGTCTTGGGGCCAGGCTTCTGCTCTTCCTCAGCCAGCAGCAGAACCAGGGCTGATGCTCAGGGACACCACCCCCGCCCCGCCCCACCAAACCTCGACCCCTGAGGCTGGGCCGGATCGATCTACAGTGTGGGGTAAGGACCTGGGTGTCCCCACTACCCTCCTGGGCTAGCAGGCTTCCAACTCTTCCAGCACCCTTGGCTGCACCCGAGACCTCGGCAGGATCCTGGGTTGGTTTGCATGTCATTTGCATATAATTTGCATGTCCATGCCTACCCACACTCAGGGCACTATGGGAAGTCCCAAGGTGACCTTGCCAAGTAGCAATAATTTGGGCCCAGTGTCACTTGCTCCCCCCAGATACCTCCAACCCAAGCCCAGGACCCCAGCACAGAGGCAATAAAGGCAGTGGTCACCTCTGGTGTTGTGTCCTCTCTCTCCTGTAAGAAGGCCAGGCCCGGGGGTTGGTTTGCATCTCAGACCAGAGATTTAGGGCAGACAATCTCTCTTTAGGAATCAACCAGTTCTTATCTTGAGCTCCCATGCGGTGCTGCTGGTGGTGGGAACTTAATCACAGCTCACCTCCATTTCCTCAACTTAGGACCCCCTCACGCTCACAAACCCTGGTTCTTGGGTCTTGCCTGGGAAAGGGAGTAGACTGGCTGGGGTCTCTGCCTTCAGCCCCTCCCCCATCCCCCTAAAAGTCAGCTGGCTATACTAGCTTCACCACCACCCTCCTTGCCAACATGATGTGGTCTGAAGTGGGGGGCACAGAACCTTCTCGGGGTCCCAAATAGTGTGGTTGCATGCCTGCGAGTTCTGTCCCCTGACAGAACCTTCCTCCCCACAGCCCCTTCCAGACTGGATGTGTCACCACCCATGCCACCTGACAGAACCTGGTGTGGAACGGGCAAGTTGGTCCATCCAGGCACCAGGGGGCCCTCCTTTGAGCCATCTGGGGAGAGGTGACTGCCGCAGACGTGGGCTCTAACGGGGAGGCACATGGCAACACAAGAGCAAAGGATGGCCTCTGAGCTGGTCTGGAAGGTGTTGGGGTCAGGAGTTTTTCGGCAGGAAACGCAGGCTCAGGCCCTGAGGGGGAGCGGAGCTTGCCTCTTGGACTGAAGGAAGCCCAGCAGTGGGCTGAGGCGAAAGTGAGGAGGCCGCAGGGCCTCAAAGGCCTTCACCTGAGGAGGCTGGGGCAGGTTTTAAGCCGGGGGTCTCTGGCCAGTGGGCTGACATCTCACCCATGTTCCTGACTGTCCCGGTGGTGCCAGGAAGACAGCTCAGATGGATATCCTGGCCTGGGACTCTGGGCAGGGGCTTCCCTGTGGTTTCTCTGTGTGAGCCCCCGCAGGGGTTCACACTTGACGGGGCGGGGGGGGGGCACAGAGCTGCTCCCACTGACCTGGCCACCCAGGCCAAAAAACCAGCACCCAGGAGCTCGCTGGCCAGCACCAAGCCGGGCTGTGCCCCACCACCCCTGTTCGCAGGCTCCTGGTAGTTCCTGGAGAGGGCCGCCGGCACTGGAGCCACACTGCTCTGGGCGGCCTGGGTCCTGGTTAGATAAGAAGCCCATCGGGGAGGAAATAATCCTGCTTTCTGTCCTGGGTTCTAATTGCTTCTGTTTCATTTCCTCTACGAGAACAGCAACAGCAAACCCTCAACACTAAAAACAACTTCCCATCAGTATCTTTGAACGAGGATGCTGAAATCCTCAAGCTGACTCCCATGAAGTAAGTGCCCCCAGAGGCTTTGCACCCTTGCTCACCTCACCCTGCAGTGGCCTTCTGGAAGTCCCCTACTTTTGCTTTTTATGATGGACAGTGTCCTTCCTCCGTTACAGAGGCTTGGAGGTGCTGGGGAGGGCGCTGCAGGTGCAGGGGAGTGGGGCGGTCCTGCAGGGTTGGGCGTGGCCTCCTGGCTGATGGCCTGGCTCTGAGCAGGTGTCTCTAACAGCACGAGGGTGGCTGGGCAGGGAGAATGCAGCACACAAAAGGAGCAGAGGTGGAGCCACGGACTGTAAGGGACTGGAGGTGAGCCAGGGGGCCAGGCTCTACAGGTAGCGGGGAGCCAGGGAGCTGTCCGAACACTGTGGGTGGGCGTGGGGCTGACTGCAGACCGGAGGCTGGAGTTGGAGCTTACAGGTCGGGCTTTGGGGCATAGAGGAGGTTGCTAAGCCTTTACATTGTGTTTACTTAACATTTGAAAGCCCACCTCCATCTCCATCCGGTGGTTGCCCTAACCCCCAGCTCGTGGCCACCATCACCTCTGGCCCAGAAGACTGTGGCAGCCTCTTCGTTGGGCTTGCCATCGCCAATCCACCCCCCCGTCCCCCACAGTCCATTCCATAAGAAAACAGACAAAGGCTTTTCAAAACATTGCCATGGGGACCACACTCCTGTGGCTAGCACCACACTGGCTTTAGTGTCAAGATCAAGTTTGAGTACTTGAGTTGGCATTCAAGGCCCTTCGCAATCAGCCTCCTCCCCCTAAAACACACACCAGCTGAGCTGGGCTATTTGTGACCCCTGTCATTCCCTCTTGGCTCCCCAATATCCCTGCCCCTGTCTACCACAGAAACGCCTCCTTAACCTTTAAGTAGCAGGTCAAAGCCTGGGTCTGGGTCACCTTCCCGGCCCTTGCCCTGAATGCCCTGCTCTTGGTGGCTCTTCCATCTCATTTTAGCAGCCACTGGGCACCTGATTTGTGGCAGGTGCTGGGGATGAAATGTCCCGAGCTGGTGACAGCACCCAGGTCAAGGGCAGGCAGGGTACTGAAGCTGGGAGAGCTCCCGGGTCCTTCCATCAGCTGCCATCGCCGCCCTTTCACCCACTCCCTGCACCTGTCTGCTCACCTCCTCCCACCTGTGCTGTGACTCACCTGCACGCATTCAAACCTGTCCTGGGGACTGGGCCAGTGCCAGGCCAGGTGTGGGAGAGACAGCAACGGTTTAAATGGCGGTCATTGCTCTCCAGCTCTCAGAGGGAAACACACCAAGTCCCCTTAACACAGCCTCTGATGGGTCAAAACAAAGGACCTGAGAATTAGGTGGACCTTCAGGAAGATAGACCCACCACACACACTTTTTTAAAGCTCTACACCCAACATGGGGCTTGGACTCACTACCCTGAGATCAAGAATTGCATGCTCTACCAACTGAGGCAGCGAGGCGCCCCCAGGAAGTTATTCTCAAAACAGATTTGTAAGAAAGACACCATGCTCTAGGCAGGATACCGGGGCAAAGATGAATCCTCTCAAGGAACCACATAGCGGCAGAGGGAGAAGCAGGCTATGAGAGCAGCCTGTTTACTGAGGCTCCTGGGCACCAGGCCCTGTGCTGGGACAGCTCCCATATGATCATATTTCACCTCACCACAACTCAGTGCTGTAGGCATCATTAGCATCCCCAATTTACAGAGGAAGAGACAAACTCAGCGAGCAAGTACTTTGCTCCAAGTCACAGCCGGACTTACTCCCTGGCACCAAGAGCTGCTTGCTGTCAAGCGTGAACAATGCTGGAGGAGATCTCGGGCATCCTTCAGTAATGGAAGCCAGCCCATGGCTGGAGGACAGTGGCAGCTAGAACAAAGGCAGAAAGGAGGCCAAGCCTCAGGGCTGCAGGATGGCAGATGGGCAGCAACGAAGAGCCATGGGAGCACAGCGCAAGTGGAGGGTGGATCGGGTGTGGGCCCAGCGGTCCGAAGGTAGGTGGTGGTGGTGGCGTTGAGTGGCCATTTCTGGAACCCCTTAGGAGGCACCCAGATAATGTTAGCTGAACTCACGGGGCAGAAAGGCAGAAAAGGTTGGTGCAAAGGAAAAGGAAAAGTTGCTGGGGTGTGCACTAGATAGGAATCCGGCTTGTGGGCTCCAGGCAATGGAGGGAGCAAGTTGGGCTGTTTCCACAAGAGGGCGCCCGGCCCCAGACAGTGAAGCTCTTCTGGGGAACGGGGGAGGTTAGTGGGTGGTCTGTCTCCCTGCAAACTCTGGAGGGAGGACAGCTGAGAGGGTAAACCCAACTCAAGACCCTAAGAACCCAGCAGTAAGAACCCAGCACAGGCAGGCAAGAGGGATTCAGATCGATGCATTTGCTTGCAGTGAGGTTGTATCATCTCAGGCCCAATATTTCCCTTTTTATACAGAGCAAACTTGACTCCAACTCGGTAAAATTTGAAAGGGTTCTCCACTTGACACGTTCCAGAAGGACCAGCTCTTTAGTATTACTCTGCAGTGAGGTCCTCTCCGGAATTTGATTTTCAAATCTGCCTGGTTATTTAGTCTTTTACTTTTTGCTACTCTTTTCCAGCACCATCTTTAATGGTTTCATAGTTAACATCCTGTATCTGATATTATCTGAAATCCCTGGGGTCTAAATCAATTGTTTACTCCTCTTGCTGATTCTTGCTCATAGTGGCTCATTCCCTTGAATGTTCAGTATTTTCTTTGGACACTTTATAATTGGTTGCCATATTATGATTTATAGTTTTGATTCTGTCAGACACCAGGAGACCGCTGCAAGCCTAGAATCATCTAATTCCTCAGCCCAGGTGTGCTTTGGCCCCAGGAGTATGAAAATCTGAACCTCAGCCCCAGGACAGAGCAGTCATGAGAGTCCCTAGTTAGATTCTCATCCTTCGGACAGGCGGAGTGTTCTGCACAGTTCCCTTTGCAGACAGATTTTTCCTTGCTTGCCTTTTCACTGAGGTCAAAGCCAGAGTGACCTGGGTCAATGGATTGGCTCCAGATCTGCTTCTCGATTTTGTAGAGGCTCAAAGCCCCTCAGAGCCTCACAGGCCCCGAGCCAGTTAGTCCTTCACACTCGTTTCTCCCGACCCAGGCAGCACAGGTTACCTTTTGTGCTCGGCTACTTCTGTGGTTTTGGTTTACTGTACTCCTCTAACTTGTTTCCTGGCCTTTGGGGATTCCCTAGACTTCCTCATCTGTGACCTCAGCAATGCAGTTCTAACTACATTTATTGGAATTTATTCAGCACCTGGTTTTTTTTTTTTATGATAATGGCCAATTTTTTAGTCTGTTTCTATAGCCAATAGTTATTTTACTGTAGTATCACTGGAGTCCCTAGGATCTTGTTTTCAGAGCTAAGGCAGACTGTGGATTGCTGACTTGTCCACCAAATGTACTTTTGTGCAAGGCTGACAGTCACAAGGCCGAGATCCTGTTCTTGTTCTAGGTGCTGGACTGCGGCACTGGGCAGCTGCCCAGAGACTGGCAGTTGGCACCATCTGCATGAAAGATCACACGGCAAAGCCGCCACCTTGTCTTCTGGGGCCATGGACACAGCCCGGTGCTCTCTCCCTACCCCGAGATCACTCCCTTTGCTTTTGGGGGGCCTGTGGAACTGGTGGTGCCCACAAGTCTCCTAGGGCAAGGCCTCTTAGAAGTAGGTCTAGGCAGAGGCCAGGGATGGGTATTCGGGTCACAGGACGGGGGATGGAGCCAGGGCCCTGGGAAGTGAGGCCTTGGGTCACCAACCAGGAAACTGGACCGACAGCCTAAGACTCTATACATCCAGGTGTGCACGGGTGTGCCTGCACCCATCTGGGCCATGTCACGGCTGGTGAGACCACCCCAGAGCCACGCAAAGTACTACACACGCCTGCTGGAGGCACCACAAGCTGGTGGGCTTTCAGGGAAAGCGGTCTGAACCTATTCTCCAAGGATGCAAGAAACGGTCAGTTTTAGAACTCCTACTTTGGAAAACTATCCCAAGGAAACAAAGCGTGCAGAGGAAGATGTTCACTTCAGTATGTTGGACAGGGAGACCTCAAAAGCAATCCAATTACCTGACAGGAGAGGAAGAGTCCAGAAAGCCATAGCCGCAATGAAAACATACAATCACTGAGCAAGTGAGCATGAAGGAAATAGTGAACTCACGTGATTTAACATCCATGTAAGAACAGAAATGAATATTCACAAGTCCCGGTACATGAAAATTTCTAAATATGTAAGAGCAGTTAGAAAAAAGTACCTACACACAGTTACTACCCTGTTTTTTACTTTCTGTATTGAAAGCTCACTCCCCGGTGAAGAAGCTGTCGCTGCCCTGGACTCTGGGCCAGAGGGGGCCGCCAGGCTCGCTGCCCAGAGGCATTAGCGGCTAGATGCTAATGCGTCTCTTCAGCACTACCTTCTGCTTCTAGTCCCCTGGGTGCTCTTGAGGCACAGAAACCACCGGAGGCGCTGCTCCCCCCGACAAAAGAAGTGGGGAGTGTGCGTGGGGGCGGATGGATGTCTTCCAGTGGATATACCACCTTCCCTCCCAGCCCCCTTCTAGCCCGAGTCAGAAAAGGAATATAGCCTTTTTATTGACTACTTTAAGTAGAACAAACTAAATACATATTTAACAGTTTTGGTTCATTTATACAGTACATTAAATAAGTTATGCACAGAGTTAAGTAACAAAAATTGCTATCAGAGTAAAATGACCAAGCACAGAAAAACCAGACTACCGCATCCTGTGGGTGGTTTCACATTCATCATCCCCCTTTAAAATCCACGGTTGGAGGCATAGTTTTTTTATTTACATTATTGGCTTTCTTTTATGGACGGGAGCTTTTGTAGCCTCATCAGGAACTTGGAAAGCCGTGGAAGTAGACCAAAGGCCGCTGAGCCAAATGGCACTTTCAATCATTCACCTAATGCTTATTGCTGCTTTTCTCTGCCAACTCCAACGCGGGACGGGGCTGCCCCCGCCAGCCGCCAGCCGCACATGCCCTATTTGGTATAAGCATCAGCGAGTGTACACTGGGCAGTCGTGGGCCTGACCAGATGGGGTCTGCAGGGGAAGTGCCATTTCTGGGGTTGTGGAGAAGGGGGATGCAAGGTCCACCCTCAGGCCTCCCAACCGTCTGGCTCACGATGGAAAAGGTCACCTGCACCATCATCTTTGGAAATGAGCATGTCAATGCATGTGGGCAAAGAGGCAGGCTGTCAATGTTTTGGTTTCATAAGAACTAGACACTCCGGGCTGGCTCGCCCAGTCCCCACTCCCCACCCCAGACAAGACCCCTCCCGGACACCTGGCCGTCAGGCCCATGCTGGCACAGTCCAGGTCCCTGTGGCTTTTCTTACATTTGGTTCAAACATGCCACCACCCAGTTCTCTGTAAATAGCTTAAAAACAAAAAACCAAAAACCCCAAAAAACAAAACTAAGTTGGCTTGGTCTACTGACCTGGTTCTGACACCAGTTCTGAAGAAAGCTTCGATGTATTCTAAATGATTTATTCAATCCACAACCCCTTCTACAGTTTCCAGGACAAGTGGCTACCTGGTCATTATTTATGCTTTCGTTCTGAAGAAATCACTACCACACCAATTCCAATAATCTTGCTGAACCTTCAACTCCACTTGCTGAGATAGCTTCTGGAACTATCCAGAATAAGGTCTACACCCTTTCAAGCAGGAGACAGCCCTGGGGTTCAATCTGACTTTGGAACAAGGCCATAGAGAGTAAAATGTAGATTTTCTGTCTAGAAGCTGAAGATGTTCGTGTTGACAACAAGAAGTGAGGAGTTCCTGGGGACTAGTAAGCCCAGATGGGCAAAGGAGGTCCACACTGCAGCCAACATGACACCAATCTGTGCCAGGTAGATGCGTCTGGGTTCCAGACTTCGATCCACTGAGACATGTAGGGCTCAGCAGTGTCCAAGATCCACTCGCTCTGTGACCTGAGGCTCACGTGACTGCCTGAGCACATCTGCCAGAGGCCCACCCCTGGAGCTGCAGGGACCTTCCACAGTGGAAGTCCCATTCACACTCGCAGCTCACAGGGTGGGGTGCCTATTCCTGATCAGGTGGAATGAACCAACTTCTCGAGTCCATTTTCACCACTGGGCAGTCAGGCATGGTGCAGGTGGTGGGGACCCAAAGGGGGTCTGAGGGTATGAAGATTCAGCCCTCAGCCATCCCTCAGAACATTTAAAGATGGCTCCTGGGTTGGCCACTACTCCGGCCTTCTCTGGTTCCTGCAAACATTTCCCGCAAGCGGAGGGCAATGAAGTCCCATCACTCCTCAGTGGGTGGTGCTGAGCACTGGCCTCATCCTCCAGATGTGCTCTGATGGGTGGGCAGGCACACGTCACACTCGCTTTTCATTTCTACGATCATATTGAAGAGCCTGGGACTGCCCTGACGACACCTCCAGTACCACCCCTCCCATCCCTTCTGTCTTTTCTCTCCCCCTCCCCCCAAATATTAACTATAAAGACTGGTCTCTAAGCAGCCCGACTGTATCGAGATATGGTAAGTCTAACTAGATGAAAGTGGGAAGCCTGAACTTGTACTCCAAGCCTGGTGGCTGGGATGGTGAGCAGACACTGGAGACCAAGTGGGGAAGCTGGATTCAGTCACCCCTGTCCCTGCAGCCCCCGCCCCAAGGCAGTGGCCCTCCTCCCAACCAGATATAGCAGGAGAATTTCAGGAGGGAGCTGAAGAAAGGGGTTCTTTACAACTAAATGGGAAGTCTTGGTCAGATGCCCGATCAACCTAGATGTGAAAGTGACCAAAATGAACACAGCAGAAAGTCTGAGAACTACAGTGTGGACTATGAACCCAGTTTTTCAACGTGGCTTCCGGGCAGCACGTGAGCAAAGCGGTCAAGAACAGCATCATAGCAACGCTGCCAACTTGGCTGTCAGGAGAACCACAACCCACAACAGTCAGCTAGGACCCGCACACTAACTGAAACCTTAGCTACAGAAATTGACAGTGGGCCCTGGCTAGTCCTGTAGCCACCTGAAGCTATAAAGAACATGTCCAGGTGCTCATCTCGCCAATGAAAAGACAGTGACCTGGAACAGACCCAATGAGTACCACGAGATAGCGAGATACCCGCTTGCTCTGATTTTACAGGCTCCATGACCTCCTCACGGGACACCCCATGTCTCATGTAAATGTAGGCTAGTCCTGCCCCGGGTACTAATTTCCTTCCTGTTGAAGTCAGGATGCCCCACCAACTGCTGCAGTTTAAGGAGTTCCAGTTTAATGAATAAATAACATTACTTTATGCACTGGGAACCCAGGTATTTTAAAGGTGCCTGGCACTGAATTCCTTTGTAACACAGAAAAGCTTTAGGTAAATTAGGGACGTAAAAGTTCCTGCAGTAAAATACACTTGTATGTGAGGACAACGCTACTACACTGATCCCTTTTTCCTTGACGAGGCAGAGTTTTTATTTCCCTCTGGTCAGCGCACAGAAGGTAGCCATCTAAAGCTGGGCTTTCATGGGCCAGCAGGAGCAGGGCCAACCAACTCACCCCAACCGATTTTTTGGGGCAAGAGGGTGCTAGAGGCTTGGAGGTGGAAGGTGAGAGGGTCAGGGTCCTGGGATCCCAACAAAACACAAATGGCACGGGAGAATATGTGTGTCAGTTCCTAATATTTTAAAAGGGGTATATAGACAATGTCACATTTGGAGAGCCAGGTAAGAATCTGGAAAACTCCCTGATGATGGGAAGAAAAATTAGTGAGCCTCTCTCAAAATGGTTGTCACATCTCACAGAACTTTTCTTAGCTCAGAGAGGGAAGATATCAAATGGATACTATAAGGGAAAGCGAGACTGTCTGCCTGATACTAAGCTGACATCCTATGTACTATGGACGCGGTCTGAAGAATTCTTTCAGGTCCAGGAAGGCTGCTGAGATGTGAGCAGGCCTTGACTGCTGAGGCAGGTCCAGGCCGCAGCACATCACATCCTACGGGACAACCATAGCTCAACAGGGGCCAAAGAGAGACCACGAGAAGATCCACACAGTGATCTGGACACGCGCGGTCTGAGATAAAAGGGACACAGAACAAGACGACTGTGCAAACAGCCAAGCGGTGACAAAAGGTTCTGCATTTCCAATAGATAATCCATTCAATGGTTTGACGATACTAGTTTGGCCAACATGCTCAGAGAGAACAGACTATCCACGTTGAGTCTCATTCTCCCTCAGACCAATCCATGCGCTGGAAACTATTTCTGCATAAGCAAAATCAAGTAAGAGAGAAAAAAATGAGTCCCAAACTAAAGTAGCAAGCCAGGTTGGAAAATCTTGTCCAAAATGATCTGCGATGCTTGGAGGAAGTTTTTATTTGTTTTTCATCATTATGGGTGCTTTTAGTGAAATGGTGACTTATTTCCTGTGATCTCTGACTCTTAACAAGTCTGAACAGCAGGGTCGAGGAGAGGGTCCTGAGTGCTGCTTCCGCCTACCCGTGTCCGGGTGGGGCTAACCCGTGGCATCTGCTGAAGGTGGAAATGCGGCTAAAGAGCCCAGGGCAAGAGGGGCCACCCCGGTCGGAGGGGATCTCCTCCACAGCCCGCTGTCAGCCTCAAGGCCTCTGCCACGGGAGGGCGGTGGAGCAGGTGGCAGTGCGTGGGGCGAGCCCCCTCCAGCCCAGCCGGGCACCTCTGGCGGTCTGCTGCCTCAAGAGGCAGGGAGAGGAGCTGGTGGTCTCTACTGAGAAGGGGACGGCCACGCCAGTTTCAGCGGGAACAGGAACAAACATGGAAGCCAAGGGAGGAGGAGTGGCTCTGGCTAGCTGCCTGTGTGCCCAGAGAATGGCACACCAGCCCCCGCCCCGCAAGGACACACGGGAAGCGAGCAGGCGTCCGGAGGGGCTGCGGAGCAGCGCTGGCTGGGCTCTCCCTCTTCTGCCTCCACTGCACTCGGTGCGATGACCCACAGCGAATTGCACTGGTTCAAACTGCCAGGCCCCCTGTGCCATTGTTTGCCATGCTGTGAGGTCATCAGAGGGAAGGGAGTCTGGGGCTCAGAGTCCATTGGTGTCGATGGCTGTCACAGAGGCAGGTGTTGAGGAGCGTGAGGTGGTGGCCGAGGTCTTGTCCAGAGCTGGGCTCGGCACGCTGCAGTCGGTGGACCTGGCCGAGGAGCCCCTCCCTCCAGGAAGCAGTGGCCGGCTCTGGCTGTGGGGACTCTGGCCGTGCAGGTTCTGGCCACAGAGGCGGTGGTGCCGCTCCCAGTCCTTGTGCTGGCAGAAAGAGCCGCAGTACCGTGCGATGTTGCAGCCACTGCAGGTCTCGCTGGCCTTGCGGCCACAGTTCCAACAGTTCTGCAAGACACGGGCACGGGTTAGTTGCTCGGACTTTGTGGGGCGGGCTCATCATCACCGGTCAGCCGTGCTACCTGGGCAGAGCGTGGCATCTGGAGCTACGTGCCCCAGTGCTCGTCCTGCCTCTGCCGCTGTCTGCCTGTGCGTGGGACACACACACTCCTCTGATTTCCTTCATCTGTGAGAAAAACCACCCACCACAGGCTGGTGGGACAAGATGAAGGGTGCCAGGGGAGGGCAGGTGGGAGTTCCCTCCGCCTGCCAAAGGTACCCACTCACTGTTTTGACTCACATGTAATCCCCAGCGGCCAAACCCAACTCTGTCCCAGGGTCCCCGACACCGCATGCGCATAGGTGTGTTTAGGTAATGTTTTGTCTCTTGCTCCACCCAACAGAGGAACGATCTTGAGTATTTCCACCAACACCCGATCCTTTAAAGAAAAGTCCCCGGTTAGGGGACCAGGAGGGGCGAACAGGAGTGGGTAGTTGTGCTACTTCCTCTGTGCCCACTGTCCTGTCAGAAGTGGGCTGGGAGTCACGGGACTGCTTCTGGCTCGTATAAGGGAGGCCCACAACTCCTTGGAACTCAGCGGCCTGGAAGTTTCCTTACTACTCTTCATACTTGCCGGGGAAGGGGCAGGTATTGCTGGGACTTAGCAGAGATGCATGGGGGGCGGGGTGAGGGAGGGAGAGCATCAACTGAGAAAGCACTAATTCTGACAGAAGGGATGAGCCAGGCTGAGACCTGGTTAGAGCTACAAGGAGCAGTCGTGAAAGGAGCACCACAGTCGTTGAACAGACAGTGTTGTGCTTCCCCCAGTCAACTAAGAAGGGCAAAGCAGCGTCATGAAGAAGGCTGCCACCAGGCGCGACTCCTGGCACCTGCCCCTTGGAACACTCCCTTCCCTTAGGCTCCCGGGAGGACTCCCCCAGTGAGCCTGCCCCTGCCGCCTCCGGGACCCACCTACGAGGGAAAAAGCCTCCTGCACTGGCCAGCTGAAACTGCCAGGAAGAGGCAAGGCTGTCAGGCGTCAGAAAGGACCTAAGTACGAACTGGCCAGCACCCTGGGCCCCCCACAGGTTCTCCAGAATGGCAGAGGCTGATCAAAGGCCAGGCCTGACCACTCCGTAGTCCCCTTAGGGAAGAAAGACACTATCCCCAACGAAATCTGGACACTTGCTGAAGTATAAAACAACAGACACGTGCTTGGGGCCACCTAGCCCAGCTTTTGCGTTGGGCAGATGGGACACCGAGAGCCAGCAGGCTGGGATGCGCCTAAGGCTATAAAGTGATTATGTGGCTGTGCCGAGCCTGAACCTGGACCTCCTGACTCCACCAGACTCAACGTACAAGCGTCGTTTTGAAGAGCTTACAAAGGATTGCAGACACCCTTCGAACCCTCTGGCCTGTCAGGAAATACCCTCGGGACGGCCCAAACTTGCCCAGCAGCAACAGCAGAGGACCAGAACAGGTGGCTGATGGCTTTCTCAGGTTACATTTACAGATCCTCAAGCAAACTACAGAGAATCTCATCCTTTTGAGCCTTGTAGGCTGGCTCCGAATGATGCTGTGGCAGAACATGATCACTCGCGGGGAAGAAATCGGTTATTGCCTACACGGGGCTGCTGTGGAAACACAGGCCAATGAGTCGCCCTCAGTCAAACGAGAAAGCCTCTACTAGCTCTGTCTGAGCTTGCAAGAACATCTCAAACTGGGAAAAAGTATTTAAAAACATTTTTTTTTGAGAGAGAGAGAGAGAGAGAGAGAAGGAGCGTAAGTGGGGTGGGGCCAGAGAGAGAGGGAGACACATAATCCAAAGCAGGCTCCAGGCTCTGAGCTGTCAGCACAGAGCCCAACGTGGGGCTCAAACTCATGAATGGTGAGATCACGACCCAAGCCAAAGTCAGATAAACTGAGCCACCCAGGCCCCCCCTGAAAAGGGGAGAGAGTATTAAACCACTAGTTCTTTCATCTTGGCTGCCATTATATATTTAAAATGGATTATTTCTGAATTTATGGGATACAGTAAAACAAGATAGCAGGCCCCCACAGAGGCAGGTCAGAGAATGCAGGAACAACGTGGCTAGTGCCAGAAGAGCCAGAGTAAAAGACACTTCAGGTTCCCTTTTCCTGTGACTTTTTTCTCCTTGACGACCATGAGGCCTTTGGTCAAGATATAAGGCAAAACACGTATTAGTGTGGTAGCCGCCCTTCAGGTCGGCATTCCGTGAAGCTGGAGGAACACATGTGGCAAACAGTCCTCTGCGGCGAGTGGACAGACGTTATAAACCTTGTGCAGTAAGTCAGAAAGGGGATTCCAGAACTCCCTTCATTAGGCAAAGATCTTAGTCTATGCCATGATTACAGGTTGCCCTGCTATCTGGACGCGGAGCCTTCCTCTGAAACTTCTGTAAGCTGAAATGGCGCAAAGTGGAGAAGCAATTAGCATTCATTTACATGGAAAAATTCCCAGACCCAGAAAAGAACTTCTCGTAGGCTTTTCCTTCGGACACATCTTGCTAATGGATGCACAAAATAAATCGAGATAAAGCACAGACGCTCACAAACCCAGTTCAAAGCTTTCGCAGCTGGACGCTGAGGGTGTAGTTCCCAAGGAAGGAGCTTGGCAGGGCCACTCTTGCTGTTCAGGGCAGGTGCTGCTTCTAGAAGAGCTCACTGCATGACAAATGCTGACACATTTTTGCCTTTTGCCTTTTCTCATCAAAGTGAATATCCTTTTCAGATTTCTTCTGGCAAATGAAATAGGTATAATGTACATCTTTTGTAAAAGCAAAAGCGTGATGGGAACCTTCAAAAAGCAGCAGATACCTGTACTAAGTGTGGCCTGGAGACAGACCGGTACCAGAATGACCTGGGGCGTATCAACATCTCTGGGACCCTTCCCAGGCCTCCTTGACCTTGTTGCAAACCTGGCCCCAAGGAGAACTGACTACCCAGCTTACAGTCAACAGCTAGCCCATTAGTTGTGCAAGGAAATCTAGGCTGAGGACAGAAGGTGCCGCGTGGCAGAGATGAGGGGACATCAGACCCTAGCCCTCTGGCCGAGAGAAGACTCGGGGTCTGGCCTTGGAGGACGCAGCTGTTCTACAAAAGCAGCAGCTGCCACCGCTTATACCTGTGTTTTTACACCGTAACAAAATCCTTTCTGTCTACATAGTGCGTTGCAATTTAAAACCACTTCCACAACCACAATTTTGATCTCATTATATTTTGTAAAACCATGGGACCAACAGGCCAGGGGCTGCTACACACTATATAGAGAAGGAAACTGAGTCTTTAGGGGTATACTGCCAGTGTGAGGGGGCAGTGGGACTAGAACTCAGGGCTCCTAACCTCCAGTCCTGAGCTCCCTCCATTATGCCCCACCACTTCTCAGAGAATGAGTAAGAAATCCAGAGATGCCTGCTGGACTTCAAGTAGGATTTTCTGGATGGGATAAAGGGAATTCAGACCACCTGGTCCAATGCAAACCAACCCACAGCTTAGCTCCTGCCAGCACTCGCCTGTTTTGGAAAGCTGCCTGGCATGGATGCTGGTGCGTGCCTCACCTGCAGGCCTCTTTGTGCACTGTTGGAAATTACAGGTCCTTAACAGCCCAATGCTGTAACGGAGAGCTGAGATTTAAACCATGCAGTCTAGATCCAGATCTCATGCTCATAGCCAAAATGCCACACTCCTTTTTTGGAGGCAGACACAGTTTTAAAGGTAAACAGATATAAAAAAGCAGGTAAATACCAACAGATAATGATATTGATACGGATGGTTACAAATAAAGAAATAAACACAACAGAGATATTCCTGCTCAGAAACAATTCTAAAGAAAAAGTAGCGGTGGGGGGGGCACGGTCGTGTGGGAGAGGGAAGGCAAGAGGATGGTTAAAGAAACTATTTTCTTAAAATTCAGTGCCCTTATTGGGGCACTACAACAAGGAATTCTCCAACATCATCTGCAATAGCCATGCAATACCTCGGCTTGACACTGCTACACTGACGGGGACCATTTACACAGGATGAAATAATAACATTTCTCTTGTTTAAAAAAAAAACAACAAAAACAAACAAACAAAAAATAAACCCACCCAGTTCTTTATGTCTCAGCTGGTAGATGCATCTGCCTACTTAAAGAAACGGGCTTCTTTCAGGACTTATCTCAAAGTTGAAAGATGACTGAAATGAAAGTTACAGAAGAACTTTACATTCCAAAGGGCTGTAAGGATGTTTGTGTCATATGCTTTTTTCTTTCCAGTTGGTTTACTTTTGTCCTCATTGTGGTACAAGAGGATCCTGTATACAACATCACTGAGTCTTGAAGAAGTGTGCATCTGCTCAATCTGTCACTTTAATCCATAAAAGACCTATCCTCTTTATACGCTGACCAAATGCTAGAGGGCTGTGCATCTCCTTACCCCTGCACCCTTCCTTCAGCACCGGGGGCTTAGGTCAGTTAAATTCCCTAAGCCCCCGTCTCCTGTTTTGGAAAATCGGAACCCAACAATACCTACCTTACAGGGTCACAGTGAGGATCAAAAAGGCAACACACATGCTTAACCCTGTGTCTCTGGCACACGCTGAGCCCACTAGTCAATGGTAATCATCATAATCATGCAATTCCACAAACTCTGTCTTTAGCCTGAGTTTTCAAAATTTAAACTGATATAATGAGCCAACTTAAGAATGTAATAATTAAGAAACAAAATTATTTTGGTACTAGATAAAAATTATAGTCATCTAGTTCAAGAGTGGGCTGTTGTGTCTTGCTGGCCAGCACTTAAGAAAACCATGGGCTTGGTCACCGCAGCTGCCCCAGCCCCAGCCCCGAGGGCCACCAGAACTCTGACCTCTGTCGACTCCTCCTGCTCATTTATGACGAGGAAGGCGTCCTCCGCAGCCTGCCGCTTGACGTCCGCTATGGTTTGCTCCATCCGAGCTCTCTCTGTTGCAATCACTTCAAAGGCTTTTTGCTCTGCCTCAGCAACGGCTTTCTGTACTTCCGACATGGCCTGAATTTTCACCTTATTCACAGCTTCTTCTAGAAGAAAGTGACAGTAAAATTAACTGGCCGAGAAATCTTTTCCCTCCCACTCCCTATCACTTGCAAGAAGAGACAGAGCTGAAATGAGGACTTTTCCAAAAATACAGAGGGTTTAACATAAGACATACACACTCACGTGTATTCTTATACTCCCTTGTGTGTTCATGTATTCATTTGTGGGGCGTATAGACGGCAGTGGGCACTGTGCTGCGGGCTGGGGTACCTAGAGGACTAAGATGTACTCCATACTCTCCTAACTGTGATCAAGTAGAAAGGTTTGTCAGCACAAGAGTTCCAAAGAGAAAAGTGGTCAGCTCTACAAAAGGCAGGGAAGGATCAAGAAAATGGGTCCTGGTTGAGATGGTAAGTGGAAATGAATTTTTGGAAAAGTCTTGCACCCCATGCAAAGGACTTTGGCCTTTTTCTAAAGAAAACTTGAACTTCTAAAGGGTTCTATGCAAGGAGAAAAGACTGAAGGCAGAGAAAGCCTGGGAGAGGCGAGGGCAGCAGACATTCAGCTGATAGAAGACACTGGATTTAGGAGGGAATAAGTGGCACAGAGGAAGGGAGGGGGCAGAATGAGGCTGGTGGCAGCTATGGGTCTGGAGGTGAACGTGGAGAATGGTAGCGCTATGAAATGCAACAGGTGGTAAGCAAAACACCATGTGGAGGCTAGTGAGAGACTGCAGTGCTCTGGGATGCCCAGACACAAACGTCCAGGAAGCAGTTAGGTGTAGAAGATTGAATTCGGCAGAGAAGCGTGCGCTGAAGATACTGGGCTTCAAATCCTGGTCCAGTCACCATCGCCCCACTTGGTTCCTGATCACTTCTTCCCATCACTATCATCCTGTTTGGATTCCACAGGACAGACACTCCAAATGGCATACTCTTCGCATTGAGCCTCATCTCTAAGTCCCAAAGACCTCCTTCCTGAGTCCACAGAACTGGAAAGCCCAGAGCCTAAGGAAACTCCTTTACTGTTTGGTTCTTTCATATGGCGTAAGCTCAAAGAAGATCTAAAGAGAGTGTTCTAGGCTGCCATCCTCGGCTTCCATCGCATCACTCTAGCCTTATGAGAAAAACATTTTTGGGGCGCCAGGGTGGCTCAGTAGGTTACATGTCTGACATCGGCTCAGGAGATGATCTCTTGGTCCATGAGTTCGAGCCCCGCTTCAGGCTCTGTGCTGACAGCTCAGAGCCTAGAAACTGCTTCGGATTCTGTGTTTCTCCCTCCTTCTCTCTCTCTGCCCCTCCCCAACTCGTGCATGCGTTCTCTCTCTCAAAATAAATATTTTTTTAAAAAACCCAGAGTGAAAGAAAAAAACCACTTTTACTCCAAAGGTCATGGGATGATGCTGAATTGACTTGACACTGAACTCTGTGCTTCCTTTACTCCCGGTACCCACACAGGTCCACCGTGACCCACCACAGCTACCCAGAAGCCTCTTTTAGTTACCAGATATAGGTGTCTTAAACCAACATAATAATGCCCTGAGGTACATTTTTTCCTCTCAGGTTAAGGACCAATCAGTAAGAGTCATAGTTTGAATTAACTACCTTGCCAAAGTTATCTAAAGTCATAGAAGACACCATTGCAGAGGAAGGATTCAAATCTAGCTGGTTCAACACCAACGTCTAGCTCTTCGCCACAGTTAACCCACCAGTATCTTGCAAGCAGAATATCCCTAGTTATCAAGGAGATCTTGTGCGTGGTAATCTTTCCCTCTTCCTTAACAACTGCTCTCTTCATTTCCCATAATTCTATCCTACTTCTTGACAATACACATTTTCCCATTTCCAACTGCAAAGATTTTCCAAATGCTATCCCATCACCCCATGGGATTACAACCTGAGCCAAAATCAAGACTTGAATGCTTAACCGACCCAGCCACCCAGGTGCCCCCATCCTGTACCTTCCTGACTGCCCGGAAGAACAAATAATCGGTAGTATGTCTATTCTTATTTTTCACAATTTGTTCATATATTTTGTCTGTTTATTATAGTCTTGATGCTCCAAAAAGAGTCTTATGAACGTCAAGTATTAACTTTTGTAGAAGTAAATCCTTTTTTTAAAATGTTTTTATTTATTTTTGAGAGAGAGAGAGAGAGAGAGAGAGAGAGAGAGAGAGAGAACGAGCGAGAGAGAGCTTGAGCAGGGGATGATCAGAGAGGAGTCACAGGATCTGAAGACAGGCTCCAGGCTCTGAGCTGTCAGCACAGAGCCTGATGCGGGGCTCAAACCCATGAACCGTGAGATCATGACCTGAGCCAAAGTTGGACGCTTAACCGATTGAGCCACCCAGGCACCCCTGTAGAAGTAAATCTTATCTAGGGCATCTGGATGACTTAATAGGTTAAGTATCCAACATCACCTCAGGTTGTGATCTCACATTTTGTGGGTTCCTGCCTTGTATCAGGTTCTGGACAGGTCAGAGCCTATAGCCTGTTTTAGATTCTGTGTCTCCCACTTTCCTGTCCCCTCGGCTCACACTCTGTCTCTGTCTCTCTCAAAAATATATAAACATTAAAAAAATGGTACTGGAAAAGGGAGGTTAGAAAGAAAAGGTAGCTCGGGGCACCTGGGAGGCTCAGTTGGTTGAGCATCCAACTCTTGCTTGTGGCTCAGGTCATGATCCTAGGGTTGGGGGATCAAGACCCATGTTGGAATCCATGATGAGCATGGAGCCTGCTTAAGATTCTCTCTCTCCTTCTGCCCGTTCCACATGCACATGTTCTCTCTAAACTATCGATTAATTAATTAAAATTTAAAAAGGAGAAGAAGGCTCGTCCCTGGGCAAGAGAAGCATTAGGGATATGGTGTTAACCCCCTTATCTTATCTCAATAGGCAGACCCACTCTCCTTTAGTCTTCTAGAAAATAAGGCCCACCAAGAAGAGTCGAGACAAAGCTGGGGACAACGAAGGTGAAAGGAAGAGCAGGGGCTGTTCCAAGACCAGAATGAACCAAATGTGGTAGTGCGTAGCCACAGTGTGTGTGGATTTGAGTGAAGACAACAGGCAGAAATGAACTGAGCTGTATGCCCAGAAATAAGGTATATAACAGGGAAGAAAAAGTTGGTTATGTAATGCTTCAGGGTGGCCCAGGAGAAGGGTGTGCAAAGGACTTAGATGAACTGTAGAGAGTCATTCCAAATTCTTGACCTGCAAAGCCACATGAAAGGCAGTCCAGATGTATGGGAAAGCTGAAGGAGAGGTAGGAGCCTAGAGTTCTGAGGGAAAAATTATGAGACAACCACCCTCCCCCCACGCCTGTGCTCGGTGCTCGCACGAATCAGTGAGTACATGTGACCTACAATCAGATAGACACGTACCAGTTTTTTTCCAAAACTCCACAGGTACATATCCTGTTCCTGGCCTACTGTTGAATTCTCGCTGAGAATCTACAAAAGGGATAAAGAGCACAGGATTAGAAGCGGTCTATAAATCAACAAGTTTTATTTTTACAAAAAATTTTAATGAAAAAAATCACACCTCTGACTCACCACTTAGATTCAAAGATACATATTCACTGAGTGCAAAAATTATTCTGATAAGATATAAAATCAGATAGTGTCCTTAATATTTAGCTGTAAAACACGCAAACACACACACGTGCCTCAAATAATAACAGTATTTCAATTCAAAATAGTGAGATTAAAAGTGATTTTCACTTCCATCTCTTACCTATATGTTCTTCGAACATGTATGCATTTTTAAGATACTCTCTAAAAAATAACTACAGACAGATACTTATGGGTATGCGTGTGTGTGTATCAAATCCAATCTAACTGTCACATCACGCACAGGTCTCTCTCAGCGACCCTACAGATACGTCAGAGAAAATGGCTTTTTGTTTCTTGGCAACACTGAATTTTTACATGTGATTTAAGAGTTTCCTTTAAACTTTCTTAAAATGCTTATAACAAACAAGTAAAAAGCAAGTAGTAAAGAAAATCCTCCGATCTGGAACAGTGCATTTCAAAGTTGAACCAAAGAGGCATCGCACGGGGTTGCTGGGAAGGCACCAGTATGGAAGGTGAAACGCTTGTGTGCGATTGTTGTGATCTTAAGATATAATATCTTATAAAAAGTGGTTCCACTGAGTTAAAAACATTTTTTTAAGGAGTCAATCCCAGAAGACTTTCCCATTTCCTTATGTTTTACTGAGGCCAATCCACAATTTTATGCTCTGAATACGCACCAACCGACAGTGCAAAGCATATTCAGGGGAGCAGTCAGTGTGACAGGGGAGAGCAGCCCAGCATGAAATGTTTGCTGGAAGAGCCTTCTAAAATGGTTAGTTTCATGGGGATGCCTAGGAACTGGTGATGAGGCAGGAAGCTCCCTGGGGCAGGGAGGGGATCTGTGCCATTCCGGGGGCTCTCAGCACAAAGAACCCACGTCTGCATCCCCCACAGAACTAGGAGGGGATAGGGAGGCTTTTTCTAAATAGTGTAAAACACAAATAAAATTACCATTTTCAATATAATTCAGACATTCAGTACATTCACAATGTTTTTTTAACTAATTTATTTATTTTGAGAGAGGGAGAGAGTACGAGAGAGCACACGAGCAGGGGAGGGGTAGAGAGAGGGAGAGAGAGAATCCCAAGCAAGCTCTAGGGCTGTCAGCATGAGCCTGACATGAGGCTCAATCCCATGAACCATGAGATCACGATCTGAGCTGAAACCAACAGTTGGACGCTTAACTGACAAGCCACCCGGGCGCCCACAGGACATTCCCAAGGTTGTGCAACCATCCTCACTATCTAGTTTCAGAACATTTCTATCACCACAAGAAGCAATTCCATACATATAAAATGTTGATGGTACTAATACTTTCTTGTGACACTGAGGTCTTTAGAAGAGCTACCACTGTTGTCAAGGAAATTAAACGGGAGGGCTCTCTTCAGCATAGGTGAGGGTCCTGATTCCTGTAGCCATTTATCAAACACCTAGAAATTCAAGGATGAGATTCATGAAATAAATACAGGGGAAAATCTAGGATCAGAAGAGTCAAAGTGACACAAGCTAGAGAAGGTAGTGGATCATTTTCAAAAGAATCTTCAATAAGGAAAACAAGTGAGAAAAAAGGTTTGAGTAGGAAGACAAGCTGCTGCTGGTATTAAATGCCACAAGAAACATGTGCTCACTTGCGGGGCCCTGGGGGAGTCTTGAGCGGCCAAGAAGCCACTTCATTTCAGTCAGCAGTGTGCCTCGCTCATATCCTTTATAGTTGCATGGCCCCAGCATTTTATTTCTCTAGCAGATGAACAAGGTGAGATGCACTTGACCCTAAACGAACTTCTGAGCTTACTCAGGACACAGCTGGGAACTAGGGGCATTGTTATGACATTTCCAGAAGGCAGAGTAACGTTTTTATATCTCTAACACAGAAAGGAACAGAAATCGGGATTTTCAGCTGGTTCACTAAAAACCACTAGCATTTCGGGGCACCTGGGTGGCTCAGCCGTTTAAGTGTCTGACCCTTGATTTTGGCTCAGGTCATGATCTCACAGATTTTGAGTTCGAGCCCCTTGTTGGGTTCTGTGCTGACAGTGCAGAGCCTGTTTGGGATTCTCTCTCTCCTCTCTCTCTGCTTCTCCCCCACTTGTGCGCTCTCTCTCTCTCTCAAATAAACATAAAAAAAAGGAGAAAGATTAATGAAGGGAAGAGACTGAAGTATTTAACAAAATCTAACATCAGATAATTACTTCACTTCAATATATAAAGGATGGGCATCAGTTAATTGATAGTAGGAAAATTTAAACGATTTGGGAAATTTTACGTTAGATAGCTAATTCCAAACACACATACTTGAATATAACATAGATGAAATTTGTTGTCTCGGATAAGGCTCAGAGTCAAGTAACAAACCGTAAAGGGAAATGATGAATTTAATTCCATAAATATTAGCTACCCCATCCATCAAAATGAACCAAGATGGGGTCAGGGGGCATGGGGGGAACAAAAACAAAAACAAGATCAAATGAACAAAAATGTCTATATTTACAACCCATTAGTTTTATAGCTAAGAATATATCCTAAGGGAGAAATGCAAGATGTTCAAAAAAATCCTTACATATAAAAGATTTTAAATACTGCATTACACACTGAAAAACAAAAATGAAACAAGGAAACAAGATGTAATGTTTAACAACAAAAATGGTATAAGGAAATTACAGTGTATTTACATGATAGAATGCTGTATAATCATTAAAAGTACGTTTATAGGGGCGCCTGGGTGGCTCAGTCAGTTGAGTGTCCAGCTTCAGCTCAGGTCATGATCTCATGGTTCGTGGGTTCGAGCCCCGTGTAAGGGTCTGTGCTGACAGCTAGCTTAGAGCCTGGAGCCTGTTTCGGATTCTGTGTCTCCCTTTCTCTCTGACTCTCCCCTACTTGTGCTGTCTCTCAAAAATAAATAAAAAACAGGAAAAAAAAAATTTTTTCAAAGTACATTTATAAAATCTCTAATGATGTCAGAACATGCTTAATATGAACTTATGTTTTCAAGAAATTAATGCAAAGTTGTAAAGGGATTCTCAGACTCATTTGAAAATTCTTTGGTGTGGGATGATGAGCTAATAAATTCTTCGGAGTTTCTGTATTTTCTACAATGAGCCATGTAGTTCCAACTGAACAGTGATATTTACCCCATAAAGCTCTTCTGGGAATTAAACGGTAGCATACATAAAGGAATGGTTCCCAATTCTGTTCCCATTTTCAGTCCAATTAAATCAGAATCTTGAGGTGGGGCCAGGGCTATCAGGAATTTCCCAAAAGTCCCCATGTGGGATCTAATGGGTGCCTGGGTTAATCAAAGAAAAGTGCCTGATTTAGAAGCTGGTGCTCATGGTTAAAGTCTTCCAAACCACAGCAGAAGCACCACCTCTCTGTCGGTCAGGTGTATTTTTTCTTTTCTTTCTTTTTTTCTTTTTTTTTTACATTTATTTCTTTTTGAGAGATGGAGACAGATATAGCACAAACATGCAAGGGGCAGAGAGAGAAAGATAGACAGAATCTGAACCAGGCTCCAGGGTCTGAGCTGTCAGCACAGAGCCTGACATGGGGCTCGAACCCATGAACCACGAGATTATGACCTGAGTTGAAGTTGGACGCTCAACTGACTGAGCCACCCAGGTGCCTCGCCACCCAGGTGCCTCTATTTTGTACTGTAACAGTGGTGAAGTGTCTTCCTTTAGCTGATTCTTCTGGTATTGCTACATCCTGATTTTTCTTTCAGTTATGGGCATTACTGACTGACCAGACATTTCACACTCTTTTAACCCCCACCTCCGCTCCACCCCGGACTCATTCACAATTCCTTCCCCTTCCATTCCCTGCAATAGAGATCTACTCCAATTCTGTTACACCAGTAGTCAACATTTACAGTACTTAATGTAAATGCTAATCACAGCTGGGTCAGGTGGTTCAGGTGAATCTCTTTATCTTCCTGAACACGTTTCATTTTTTTTAAGAATTAATAATTGTGGGGTGCCTGGGTGGCTCAGTCAGTTGCATGTCCAACTTTAGCTCAGGTCAAGATCTTATGGTTCGTGAGTTTGAGCCTCACATTGTGCTTGTTGTTCTCAGTGCAGAGCCTGCTTCAGATCCTCTGTCCCCCCACCTTCTCTCTCTGCCCCTCCCCTGCTGGTGCACACACTCGACTGCTCTAAGGAGAAAAAAAAAAAAAAAAAAGGATGAGTAGAGGGTAGTGTTTAAATGGCCCAGCAAGATCTGGCATCCTGGCAGAAGAGCTGCCTCAGGACCACAGCTCACTCTGCACTGGGTGCCTCCCACCAGACTGACTGGTGGAAGGTCTGCGATTTGAATGGCGAATTTGGGATGTTTCTGTAAGTTGTTACAGGCACTATTTTTCAAGGTTTAGACAGTGAGGGATACCCAAGGATGAGCCTTGAAGTTGTGTGTATGTATGTGCTGATTGATGGATGGATGGAATGTAAGCTCTATACCCAACATGAGGCTCAAACTCATGACCTGAGATCAAGAGCTGTGTGCTTTTCTAAGCCAGCAGGGTGCCCTGGGCTCTGAAGTCTCTATGAAAGTAACCACACTGGAGCTCCAAGTATTCTCTGACATCTCCACACAACATGGCTAATCTCTGGTTGTCTCAAGAGTCACCTCTGCGGGAGGGGTGGGGAATGGGATCCTTTGGTTAACAACGTCTTTGCCCATTTTTTGTTGAAGGCTTTTGTATTTTTTTGATTAGTATTTAAAAAAATGTTTATTTATTTATTTTGAGAGAGAGAGAGGGAGTGAGCAGGGGAGGTGCAGAGAGAGGGAGAGAATCCTAAGCAGGCTCCATGCTGTCAGTGCAGAGCTGGATATGGGGTTTGAACCTACGAACTGTGAGATCATGACCTGACCTGAAACCAAGAGTCAGATGCTGAACCAACTGAGCCACCCAGGAGCCCCTTGAAGTCTTTTTTAGACTAACATCTGTCTTCTGTGGAACATGCTAAGTCAGTCTTGGTATGAGATTCATTCTCCCCAATGAGAAGAGGGAGCTTGAAGTGGGTTAAGTAGGGGGAAAGTCTGATCACCGACGGCCCCTCATTTGGCTGTGTCTTTGGATAGGGCATTTGTTCAGTTACTAGATGAATGCGAAAGAACATTTTGGGGGAAATAGCTGTGATGTACTGGACGTACCCTGGACTGACTGAACAGTTCTTCTGATCTCTGCTGCTTCAGGTTGATAACCCAGCTTAGTACAGTAAAGGTATAGTAGAACTTTTTTAAAGGCCTCCAGATAGAGGTCGACAAATGGTATTTTCCTGGATAGGAAGTAGGAAACAGAGGAGGGAAGGTGAGGTAAACATTTTTAGGTTTCCAGAGCTACTGCTGAGGAGTGAATGTGATGTATGTGAGAGTCCCTAGGACATTCAATGAAGCTGACTTTAACAACCACTCTTTGATCATCACCTAGCACAAACAGAAAGAGTTGAAAATGAACAAAATGACAAATATTCCCATCATCCATGTGGAAGACACTATTTCTTGAACATTCCAGGTACTGAGTCCTTGACATATTTTATCACACTCTTCACAATGACCTGGGTCTTTCTAATTCCATCTAGCACCATCTTCTTGCCATCTTGGGTGGGGGTCTCCCCTTACCATTGCTGAGAGAATCTGCACTCCCAGGACTGTGCTGCCTGGAGACCAGCTCGCTCCCCGTCTTCCTCATCTCTGTGTTTTCGTTATAGCGTCTTTTCCAGTAGTTGAGTTCTTCGCGATCAGATTCCTGACAGCGCCGCAGGACTGCCATGGAGCGCCTTGTCTTCTCTACCATTTCCATAATGCAGTTCAGAGCCTAAGCCAGGGAGCAAGTCAGAGATAAGATTAGGACGTTGGAACAACCAAGACTGAAATTTAAGGATAGGTAAAATGTAAAGAAGGAAGGTGTAAGTATCTTACACATCAAGCAATATCAAGTCAACATATGAAAGCTATTCCTGACAGCTTATTTTTAAATACATGTACGCACATAATTTTTTTGGATTTCAAAATAACACTTTTTGGATTCTTCCAGAATCCAGACACTTGAAGCAGCCAGAGGCTCACCATAATATAGTCCTTTAAACACTATGTATGGTGAACCACATTATCTCTGCCGAAACACACCAAGTTATCTGATAAGCTAGAGTTTTACATAGGAGTGCAATCAAAGAAATAATACTCAGAGACAATGTCACTCAAATAGGAAAAGCTATTGTATGTATATTTCAAGCAGGTACATCTTTTCTTCCCTTTTAGGACACCAATTCTCATTTGTTTTTGGAGAAGCACCATTTATTTAGCATTTCCTATATACTGAACCTGTGGTAAGCACCTTACATATTAGAACAACCTTCCTATGAATTCAAATAATACAGGATTCTAGGGGTGCCTGGGTGGCTGTTGGTTGAATGTCCGACGCTTGATTTCTGCTCAGGTGATTATCTCATGGTTCATGGGATGGAACCCAACACTGGGCTCTGCACTGACAATGTACAGCCTGCCTGGGAATCTCTCTCTCTCAAAACAAACATTAAAAACAACAGTGTTCTTCCTTTTTTTCAAGATACAGAATTTAAGGCTAGAAATGATAAAACAACTTACCCACCATACAAAGTAGGAAGCAGCAAAGTTGGGACCCAAACTCCCAACTTCTGTTTTTAACCATTATACTATATGACTTCATTTGGTTATATCCTGAGGTGATTACCCCACGAAAAAGATCTGGGAGTTACTCTTAGCTCTCTAGTTAGGGGAGTAGTAGATAAACCAAGTTTTAAAATTTATTCTATTATTATTTTTTAAGTAAGCTCTATGCCCAACATGGGGCTTGAAGGGCTTGAACTTGTGACCCTGAAATCCAGAGTGGAACATTAATTATCCTGACTGAGTCAGTAAGGCGCCCTGATAAATCAAGTTTTTATGGCAGACACTGTGGTTCTGATTAAATTCACTTTAGGCATATATACTCTTATTATTTGTAATAAGAATTAAATGTAATAGGAAAATTATACACTGTAAGATTCTTACATGGTCGAGATGTTTCCATTCATCAGCCCATTCCCTTTCTGTCAAACGGTGGTCTACCAACTCATCTTGATAGCCTCCATTTAGACCTATTAGAAAGTAGAGAGTAAATGTCAAGAAGGAGGAAAGAATACAATATACAGAATTCTACCACTTAAATACATAACACAACCATACCACCAATGAGCATACTACCAGGACAATGATTCACAAGGCAGTGGGGGACCCACAAAATGGCATAAAACCAACAAAAAAATTACCATTTAGAATATATTAAATAATACCTACAAATCAACTATGAAAGACAAATAGCCCGAAAGAAAAATAGGCAAAAGAAATAAACAGGTATGCCACAGACAAAAAGCACAGATGGACCATACACATATGAAAAGACATTCAAACTTCTAAGTAGTCACAGTGCAAACAAAATCTTTACTAAGATAGCATTTCATATCCATACACTGGAAAAAGTTAGATCGTCATGTAAGACTAAATGTTGGGAAGGATGTGGCACAATGCAAATAAATGCTTTATCATCACAACTAGAGTGGCTACCACATAAGCACTTAGAAACAACTTAGCATTACGTAATATATATATATTTAATATAATATTATAACATTTATTATCCTAACAAAATACACGTATTTCTCTAAGTAAGATCTATGCTCAATATGAGGCTTGAACTGACAATACTCAGGATCTGCATGCTCTACTGACTGAGCCTTCCAAGTGTCCCCTACCAAAAATTTTTTTTTGGATGGTTTTGATTTATACTGAAATATGCTGGAATACAAGGACTGTGTGAATCAAAGGTATACTAAATTAAGAGCTGTCCACTATTTTGAAAAATCATGTCACATACGACAATATTGCTCATAGTATTAGAGTTATTTTTATTATTATTTTATTTTATTATGTTTTTTATTTAGTTTTGAGAGACAGCACGAGGAGGGTCAGAGAGAGAGGGAGATACAGAATCTGAAGCTGGCTCCAGACTCATGAGCTAGCTGTCAGCACAGAGCCCGATGCAGGGCTCGAACCCACGAACCGTGAGTTCATGACCTGGGCCAAAACTGGATGCTTAACCGAATGAGCCACCCAGGTGCCCTAGTATTGGAATTATTAATTTAATACAGCTGTTACCAGTCTAAGGTTACAGGTATTGTATTGATAGTGATCCTGCATCCATGTAAGCATCTGCTCACTTCCTTACAACTCCTTCTGTAGCCATGCCTGAGCACAAACACAATAATTTCCTATATATTATGCTTTAGAATATTGATCCTACAATTATGGGTCTAAGATAGGCTATAGCATCCAAAAATTTCATTTTAGCAGAGTAAAGGGGAGCGGTTGCAATGAGAGGGGTAAGTGGATTGGTAAGAACTCAGAACTAGGGCCTACGTTTTCAAGAGGACTGGGGAAAATTAAATAATCTACAATTAGCCTGAAGACAAATGGTTAAACCTTAAATAAACCATCAAGGAAAAGGACTGAAGATCTTTCAAGTAGAACACTTTAAGATAAAAAAAAGTTCTTCTAGAATTGTTAGAAATGAAAGGAAAATCTGACAACAATGCAGTTACAGCTTGTTGTTAGTATACTTTTCTCTCAGAACATAATGGATCAAACTAGTTAAAAAGTGTGTATGAGGGGGCACCTGGGTGGCTCAGTCAGTTAAGTGTCTGACTTTGGCTCAGGTCATAATCTCGTGGTTTGTGGATTCAAATCCCACATCGGGCTCAGAGCCTAGAGCCTGCGTTTCAGATGCTGTGTCTTCCTCTCCACTCTCTCTGACCCTCCCCTGCAGCACTGGCTGTCTGTTTCTCTCTCTCTCTCTCTCTCTCTCAAAGAAACTTAAAAAAAAAAAGTGTGTATGAATACAGAAGAAATCAATAGCAAAGCCTAGTTCTTAACATAAAAAGAGAGACGTGGGGAAAAGGCATTGGACCACAGAGCTGCCAGGGACGAGTCCCAGCATACAGGCAATGTGATTCTGGCTAACGTTCTTCATCTCTCATCTGTGAAAAGGAGGTAACAACTGGACCACTGTGAGGACAACATGAGAGGATGTACATCTACTGCGATCTAAGCAGTAGTACCTAAGACTCGGTAAATGTTGGGCGCTGAGAGCACCACTGTCGTGGCCCTCACCACTCAGCCACCACTGCAGGAAGGACTATGGTCCACGCCTCCGAAAGGTACGGGTGAGCCTAAGTCAGAATGGGGACAAGCAAATGTGCTGTAACTGTTTTTACTCCACGGAGTAGCCCACAGATGGAAATGTAGGGGAAACCCTGGAAGTAAGTGGCCCTTTGGTTCTCTGCTCTGACATGCTCAGCAGTTACTAGAGAAAGAAAAAAAAAACACCTTCTACAGTGAACTTGTATGAGGGCATGACAATAAGCTCTGTTCAAAACTACTCTTGGGTAAGGTTAGGGGTCTTTCTGCCTTTCTCTAGACTGCATGGTTACTGAGGATGCATGTGCCAGGCATTCCAAATGTAACCATGACCCAGCACAGCTGGAAGTATTAGTTCTATTTTAGAGATGACTAATCGGAGACTCAGAGAGCCTAATCATCTTGTGTAAGATCTCACAGCTAGTTAGGATTCAGAGCCAAGATTTAAATTTGTCTGTCTCACCTCCTGACCTAAACATCTATGAGCTTTCGTTCTAAGATCACATAATTCCTATCTTTTTTGCTTAGTTTTAAAAACACTTTTAGTTTGGGTTGCCTGGGTGGCTTCGTCGGTTAAGGATCTGACTCTTGATTTGGACTCAGGTCATGATCTCATGGTTTGTGGGATGGAGCCCCATGTCAGGCTCTGTGCTGACACTGTGGGGCTTGCTTGGGATTCTCTCCTGCCCCTCCCCTGCTTGCACTCTCTCTCTCAAAATAAATAAATAAACATAAAAAAAACACTTTACTCTGAAATAAATCTGGAGTTAGAGAAACACTGCAAGAACAGTAAAAGAATCCTCATATATCCTTCACCCAGTTTCCAAAATGTTAATAGTTTAGTTGATTTGTTTGATCAATTCTCTAGTTTTCTGCACCATTTAAGCATAAATGATATCTCCTCAGTGACTATTTCACTGTGCGTTTACTGAATCCCACTTCTATCATATAACAGCAACAAATTATGAAGGGAGATCAATTTCCCAATGAAATCAATACAACTCTATTATTCTTTATATGTATAATATAGTTTTACATTATCAGTGGAAAAAAGCAATGATCGTATTATTTTGCTTTATAACTGAATAGGTAAGAAACCCAAAGATTCAATCTGAATTCCAACCGGATTTCAACATGCTGCTCATGTCACTTACTGAGATTGTGGTGTCTATCACGAACTTCTCGATGTTCTAGCATCTTATTGGGCTCACGATACAGGTGTGAAGTTGCAATATCTTCTAACGTGTAGTGCTGAAGAGGTGGAGGAGTAGGATGGAACTGGCCCCCAGGATTCATGAGGGGCACAGTGAGGGCAGGACTGTGCCGGGGAGCAGGGCTGATGGTGCACACTCTCTTGGCAGGAGGCTCGGGAGGAATTGTTTCTCTTTCAAAACTGCTTTCTTCCCTCCTGCAGAAAAATCGGGAAGTACATAAACACGTGTTCATGCAAACATTTCCTGAGCACCTACTCTGCGAGATGTATTGTGCTATGCATTTTCCCTAACAGGAAGATGGTAAGGAAAGGTTTGACATGAGACATGAACTGAAATGTCCCCGGGGGGAGGCAGAAAACAAATTTTCCACTGCTGTTAAAATATTGCTTCCTTGACCAACACGATCACTCATACTGAGATTTCCAGAATTAATACGATTTCAATCTTCAAAGTAAAGGCGATTCATTACCAAGTATCAATCAGTAATTGTTATACTTTATTATTAGACTTCACACATCAGGAAAAATGCCTTGGACAGATTCGATTTCTGATGGCTCTGAAGCAGTGGGCCATGGAATGCCCTAGAGTGGAGTCTCTCACTGGGCGTGTGCAGAGTCACTAAAGAATTTCTGAAAAATATTTGTGTCTGGGAGCCACACCTATAGATTTGAGAACCATTCCGGTCCCTGATATTGGGACAAAGGAATATCAACCTTGGAAATTCTGAGTCCATTCCGATAATATAACCACAGTCATCAAATTCTCTTTCACAGCAAAGGGGAAGCGTAGAGTAATTCCAGGAAAGCCAGGACCACAAAGCACTTCTCTGCTCACCTCTCCGGACTGGGCCTCTTTCCGTTTCCATGCACTTCCATGAGCAGCTCTGAAGAGTCTGAAGGTGATGCAATACTTGTGTTGAGCAGAAGGTGCTCGTGCTGCGCCAGGTACTGGGACGGGGTCTGCTTGGCGGCTCGAGCACAGTGCAGCAGTTCTCGCTGCAGCAGGGGCAAGTTGGCCTTGGAAAAAAGAGGCAGGAGCTGGAAGGCAGTGTTCCAGGTGCTGGGTCCCACCCAACAGAGCTCAGCTCCTCGAAAGGCTTTCACAGAACAAGATGACACCAGACAGAAAGCCTTCTCTGACAGCCTAATTTCTATATGCCTCTCTAAGAGTAAAGTGACATCTGTAATACTGAACTTGAATTACTGGTTGACTTGTCTCTTGCCCCCACAAGGTGTAAATCCCCTCAACGGGAAGACTGTGCTTTATTTCCCTTTGTGTCCTAGTGCAGAGTCAAAGCTCAATGTGTTGAACATGAAAAGTTAAAAGTTTATACATTTTTGGGGCATATGGCTGGCTTAGTGGGTACAGCATATGACTTTTGATATCAGGGTTGTGAGTTTAAGCCCCACGCTGGGTGTGGAGCCTTAAAATTAAAAAATAATTTTTTAAAAATTTATACACTTTTGAAGAATTAGAGAATTAGTACCATCTACATAGGGCAGAAGGAATTCACTCCTTCCTCTATGATTATCAGTAAGTCTTGGTTTCTCTCTTTCAAATCCCAACTCGTCTCTGACAGGACTGATCAAACTTTTCATGTTCTCTACGACAGCTGTCATAGAATTCTGGAAGCAATATTACTCTGGCTTGGTAGAAACATGGCATTTTGAAGAAAGTATTGGGAGTGATGGGAATGAAGGCAACAAGCCTTACACTAGGCTCTGAGGACACAGAGACAACCCAGGGACAAAATCTATTTCTTTTTTTTTTTTTAATGTTTATTTATTTTAGAGACAGAGCACAAGCAGGGGGAGGGGCAGAGAGAGAGGGAGACAGAATCTGAAACAGGCTCTGGGCTCTGAGCTGTCAGCAAACAGCCTGACCTGGGGCTTGAATCCATGAACCAGGAGATCATGACCTGTCACCCAATTGACTGAGCCACCCAGGTGCCACACAAAATCTCTTGTGTGGTACCCTAGTTGGATCTGTTTCCTTATTTTGTTGTTGTTGTTGAATGTGTATTTATTTTGGGGCGAGTACAAGCAGGGGAGGAGCAGAGAGGCAGAGAGAGAGAGAGAGAGAGAGAGAGAGAGA
>NC_043711.1:81965468-82079085 GCF_006229205.1 Suricata suricatta | reverse complement strand
TTTTTTTTTTTTTTTTTTACTGGCTTTATTTATTTTAGAGAGAGAGAGACAGCATGAGCAGGGGAGGGTCAGAGAAAGAGGGAGACACAGAATCCGAAGCAGGCTCCAGGCTCTGAGCTAGCTGTCAGCACAGAGCCCGATGCAGGGCTCGAATCCACGAACCGTGAGACCATGACCTAAGCTGAAGCAGGACATTTAACCAACTGAGCCACCCAGGTATTTTATTAAAAGAAAATAAAGAATTATATTTTTTGCCCCAAATTTAAGAACAATTCAGACTGAGAACATAACAGACGTCTTTCTCTCCAGGGAACAGATGAACAAGTAAAAGGACAGCTTTAATAGATGCAAGTAGTTGCCTCTTTACCAAGGGTTAATTCAGCAGGCATACAATTAGTGACTGTTTTAAAGCAGAAATAAATTGAGAAAACCCAAACGTTAGCCAAAAAGCTGCCATAACAGTCTACCTCATGCTGTTTTCCAAAACAACTGAGTTAAGAATAAGCAATGTGACGATATAAAATACTTTTTATGTCGGTTCTATAATCTCAATCTTGTAGCAACTGTAAAAATAAAAATCTTAACTGAAAAAAGTACTGTGTCATACCTTTGACATTTGTGACATGTGCTCTTTGATGAATTTTTTTAATGCTAATTATTTCTTATTAACACAGATTTCACAAATCTTCCCTGGTTCCGGAGTCCTAGGGGAAATAACGGTCTGCTGGCGCGGACATGCAGCACCGAGACTGGGACGGAAGCCGCACAGCTGCTCCGGGGCTGCGAAGGGCGCCACAGACCACTTGGGGCGGCGAGGCTTCCGCACTGTCACACAAGGGCAACATGCAGCCTGGGCCCCTACCTAGGCATCTTCCTATTTGTTCACTCCACTCTCATTTTAAAAGATTCAAAAACTGGTAACAATACTTTCACAAGTTGACACATCTTTTTGATGCTATTATTTTTTTTGTAGGAAGTGAAGGGCAAAATTACAGGTAAAGGGGGCGTATATATTTGGCCAGGTGTTTTAGGCTTTGTGAGTCAAGAGGCAAAAGTGAAGATATGATGTGGGTCATCATATACAAGCGACAAAACGAATTTCTACAGACAGTGCATCTAAAAAAAGGTCAAACAACAAACTGTGTATAATTTTTTGTAATATTAGTCTCCTACGAATGAAAACAATGGAATTCATTTTGTTGGGGGGCTGGATTGAGGATAACGTACAGCTTGACTGGGGCTCAGAGTCAGTGCTCCCTATTACATGTTGATCACAAACGTGCACCTGTAAAACTTATTCTTCTTGGGGTGTCGGGCTGGCTCGGCCAGCAAAGCATTTGACTCTTGATCTCAGGGCGGTGAGTTTGAGCCCCACACTGGGCATCCAGTTTAAAAACAAACAAATAAACAAACAATTCTCTTTAGGGCTGTATGAAACCATATGGTGAGCTGGATTTGGGTCATAGGTGTCCAATCCATGCTTGGTGTAGAACATCCTGGTAGTTGACCCTAGCCTTTCACTGCGGTGGAGCTACTTTATACCGTGAAAAGTTATAAGTGACAACAATGCAAAATAATTACTATCTACGGACTTGAATAAAATTATGTCCAGCAGAGGTTCAACTGACTCGCCTTGCACACTCTGTAGAAGCCAGTTTTACTTCTGCTTGCACATTCATATCAATAATCGTGATCTATATAAATGTGTCTGTTCTTTGGATTTTCCCCTGAACTGGCTGGAACATGTTACTGATTCCCTCATCAATAATGAGTTAAATAAAATCTTTGACATAGGTGCATCTTTTACTGATACCAGTCAGAATGTTTCCTGCTGTGTTATTGTTGCCTGTTGTTTTTGAAAATTATTGTATAAAAGGGAAAAGGAAGTAATGTTACTGTGGGGAAATATGGTAGACAGACATGGCCTTCACCAAGTGATCAAAATTAACATCACCAATCAGAAGACAGAGTAGCATCTACGTCTACGAAGAGCATGCAGTGAAACCACTTACCTGCTCTTGCTGCCTAAGATGCACAACCTGTTTCTCGTCATGAGGAAGCCTCAGAAAACTCCAAACTGAAATATATTCTATAAAATAACTATCCTAAACTCTCTTTTTAAAAAAAAAAATCCTGAACTCTTCCAAATTGTCAAGGTCATAAAAGGCCAAGAAGCTGATTCAGAGTAGACAGAAGAAACATGACAATGGGGGCACCTGGGTGACACAGTTGGTTAAGCATCTGGCTTCAGCTCAGGTCATGATCTCTGTGCTGACAGCTCAGATCTGGAGCCCGCTTCAGATTCTGTGTCTCCCTTTCTCTCTGCTCCTCCCCTCTGCAAGCTCTGTCTCTCTCTCATAAAAATAAAATAAACATTAAAAAAAAGATTTTATTTTTTAAGTAATCTCTACACTCAACGTGGGGCTCCAACTTGCATACCTGAGGAAAAGAGTTGTATGCTCTACGGACTGAGCCAGCCAGGTACCCGTCAAATATTTGAGGAAAAAATAAATACAAGACAAAGAGAATACGAACACAGATGTGATAAAATAGTAACATTTGGAGAATGGGACTAAAGAGAGAGTGGTATGGCATACAAGAAGCTTACTGTACCATACTGTAACTTTTCTAGAAGTATGAAGTTATTTTGAAATAAAACATTTTTCTAAAAGGACATATTACATATAAATTTAGTACTGCCTTCTCAGGTAAGTACACTTCTGGATAATGCCTCCCAAAAGTTAGGTTCTGGGGAACACTGATTCCAGAGGACCGAATCTGAAGCTAGACCAATGGGGCTGGGGAGACAGCAACGCTTCCTTCCTGCATGCTCTTCAGTTCTTGGGCGAGCGGGAACTGAGAGGCCTCGCCTGTGACTAACAGCCTCCTCAGAAAACACACACACGACCCGCTGACCACAAACACAAAATTTAGGGTTCAGTTACTTCCTCCACGCCATCCACACACCTGCTGCTCCTCCCACCTGCTCCTGGGTGTCACCAGCAGTATCTGCATATGGACCACGACTCACGGCTTTTGTAATTCTCATCCTACCAAGGGTGAGTAAAGCTTATCTGCAGATCACACTCCCATTTCTCTAGCACACTTAAATAAAATAAAGACATGAAAACGTGGGGCAAGACACCCTGGCTTAAATCACAGAACAGGGATCAGGAGGAAAGCTGTAATAATAAAAATTACCTTGAGGAATGGAATCACAAAAGGACGAAGAGGAAAGTTTGTAGCCTCTTGGAGCTTGCAATGGAATTCTTCAATTGTTACTGTTGAGTTCTGAAAAGATAAATAGCATTGTCAATTTCTAAAAGTGGATACTGTCCCCCTAATACAAATCTAATAGTGCCAACGCTTGTTAAGTCAAGGAAAAGGATAATCCCAAGAACATCACTGTAAACTCAGATCTCTCTGAAAGGTTAAATAAATCGTTTCCTTTATGAAAGAAATTTGGTCTCATTAATTTTCTTTAATACCCTAAATCTACATTCTCAAACTCTGTACTCAGCACTTACTGCTTTCCTTAGAATTTATGAAGAGAGGTACTCAGGTCCCTTGTATTAACGAGATTATGGCAAGTCACCTCGGGTCCTGGAAACCAAGCCTACAATGTTCCCAGATGGAACCCTCCTGACTGAGTCCAGGATATCAACTTCATCTGAAGTTCACTTTGTCATAGATCCTGGCCTCCTCCTAGCATCAGTTCCCTCAATCTTCTAAAAAAAGAAGTTAAGAAACAAACCAAAAAACCAAGGCAGAACAGCAGGTGGCTCTACCTTCTAGTGGTCTGCCTGCATAGTAGAGTGCCTGGAAACAGGCACACGGAGTCCGAATGGTGAGACTAGTATGTCCAGTATGGTTATTAGCACTTGTCAAGTATTTTTGTCTAAAGCCTAGCTTTAAATCAGATTCTCAGCTCCTATAAGGTGAGCATACAAATAAAAAAATATTATCTTCAAAGTTCAGAAAGTATTTTTATTCAATTCCCTAAAACACAGTATAATGACTAGCTAAAAAACAAAACTGGGCATTATTCTTGCTTCCCTGAGAGAACAAGTACCGCTTGTAGAGATTATATTTTAAAAAGTCATCAAGGGGTCAATGCTGTGACAAGTATCATACAGATTATCAACACAATACTGCTTCTTAACAATAAGAAACAAAACATACAGGTCCACTACCAAAAGTATATGGTACAGTCATACATCAGAACAAGAAGGGGGAGGGGGAAGACTATATGCATTAATAAGGAAAGGTGTCTATAATATAGTGTTAAATGAAAAACCAGAAAAATAGTAGTATGCTTTCCTAAAAGCCACTTACAGAAATCACACACACACTTACATAGTATTTTAAGTGCCTAAAAAGATAATTACAACAGTAGTTATTTCTGGATATGAAATTATGTTGGATTTTCTAAACATATCACATTAATATTCAGTAAAATTAAAAATATGTCCTTTTATATCAAATTGAACAATGTTAAGTGAAGGTATTTAAAGTTTATCTCATTTCACGCAAAGATTTTTTTTTTAAAGCATTGATTTTATTTTACTTTCTAAGTTTTTAAGAGAGTGTGAATAGGGAAGTGGCAGACAGGGAAAGAGACAGAGGATCTCAGAGAGACTCCACGTTGTCAACTGAGAGAGAGTCTGCCATCGGGCTCGCTCTCACAAACTGCAAGATCATAATCTGAGCTGAAACCAAGAGTTGGACACTTAACTGACTGAGCCATCTAGGTACCCCATACCAAGATTCTTTTACTTTTATTTTATTTTTCAAAGTTTTAACATTTATTTAGTAATTTTTGAGAGACAGAGCGTGAGCAGAGGAGGGGCAGAGAAAGAGGGAGACCCAGAACCCGAAGCAGGCTCCAGGCTCTGAGCTGCCAGCACAGAGCCCGACGCAGGGCTCGAACTCACAGATGGCGAGACCATGACCTGAGCCAAAGTCGGATGTTTAAGAAGACTGCGAAAAGGTAAAATGTTAGGGAATCTGGACTCTGTATTGCAGGGCAACACCTATAGTGGTCTTAAAAAACAACAGGTATAGACAGGCTACCAGACTAAAAATTTTTTATCTTTTAAAATTCTGAGGGGCACCTGGGTGGCTCAGTCAGTTGAGTGACTGACTTTGGCTCAGGTCATAATCTCGTGGTTTGTGAGTTCGAGCCCTATCGGGCTCTATGCTGACAGCTCAGAGCCTGGAGCCTGCTTCAGATTCAGTGTCTGCCCCTCCCATGCCCTTGCTATCTGTCAATAATAAATAAATGTTATAAAATATTTAAAAATTAAAAAAAAAAATAGGGGTGCCTGGGCAGCTCAGTTGGTTTAGCACCCGGCTTCAACTCGGGTCATGATCTCGTGGTTCGTAGATTCGAGCCCCACGTCAGGCTCTGTGCTGAGATTCTGTGTCTCCCTCTCTCTCTGACCCTCCCCTGCTCATATTGTCTCTCCCTCAAAAATAAATAAAACATTAAAAAAAAAAGTCAAAGTCCTTATTTACAAGAATAAGTAAAATTCTGAGATAAATATAATCATAGGATGTTGTAAAAACAGCAGGACAGTACGGACAGGTTCCCCCACTGGTTACACCTTCGGTAACTAGTGCGCTACAGCAAGGCCGGAACTAACGCTGGTGAACTGTGAGCGGAGTTCTCTGTGGCGTTAGTGCATGTGTGGATTCCATGTAACCCCCAGTGCAGTCAAGCTACAGAAGCATAGAAACAGTATCTACCTTTAAGTGCTCTGGTTTATAATTATCTTAAATATTTCCTTTATGTACACAGATTGGCTGGTATACAGATAACATATCAGACAATGTTACAACTTTTGCTTCAACTACTAATTTAGAAAACTCAGAAGGAAAGTCTATTGTATTGACTTTTATTTTTGCTTTCTCCATTTTTCTTTCATCAATCCTGACACTTTAAGATCCCTGCTTTTATCATCTTCTGCTTCAGGAACTTCTTTTAGCCACTTGCTTAGGGGAGGTCTGTTAGAGACAAATTCTCTTTCTTTCACTTCATCTGAGAATATTTTGATCACTCCAGAAGGGAATTTTTGATATATGTAAGATTCTGGGTTGACAGTTCTTTTCTTTAAGCACTTGAAAAATGCCATGGTCAGTGGAATGTTTCCTTTATAGATAAGATGGTTCTCTTTTAGCGCTTTCAAGATTTTTTGGTCTTTTTTGCAGGAAAGTATCCTGTCTGAGGTCTGCTTAGCTTTTTGAAATCTGTAAATTTAGGTCTTTTGTCAAATTTGGGGAAATTTAAGCCATTATTTCAGCTCCATACTCTTTCTTCTGTCCTATTGTGATGCAGATTTTTTGTTATATTTCCTTAGATCCCTGAAGTTCTGTTCATTTTTTAGTCATTTTCCATTGTTCAGAATAGGTTATGTTTTCTGTTGTTTTGGCTTCAAGTTCACAGATTTTCTTCTGTCCTCTCCATTTTACTGTTGAGTCCATTGGTGTTTTTACTTTCATTATTATATTTTTCAGTTTTAAAATTTCCACTTAATCTTGAGAAACTTAATCTTGTGAGACAGAAGGCCATGGGGGAAGGGAAGGGGCAAAGGAAGTCACAGAGAGGGAGGGAGGCAAACCACGAGAGACTCTTAAATATAGAGAACAAGCTGGGGCTGTATGAGGGGATGGGGGAGAGGAACAAAAAATTAAAATAAAATAAAATTTCCACTTATACTTTTTTTTTTTGCAGTTTTTCATTTGTGTTGATAATTTCTCATTGAAGCATTTTTATGACAGCTGCTTTAAAATCGTTGTCAGACAGGGGCACCTGGGTGACTCAGTTGGTTGAGCATTTGACTTTAGCTCACATCATGATCTCACTGTCCGTGAGTTCGAGCCCCACATCGGGATCTGTGCTGACAGCTCAGAGCCTGGAGCCTGCTTCAGATTTTGTATGTGTCTCTCTCTCTGCTCCTCCCCCACACATGCTCTGTCTCTCTCAAAAATGAATAAAGGTTAAAAAAATTTTTTTTTTAAATCCTTGTCAGTTAATTCCAACATCTGTGTCAACTTAGCTCATGTCTCTTTGTAATTTTTTTCATTCTAGTTGAGATGGTTCGGGTTCTTTATATGGTAAGTCATTTTGTACTTTATCCTGGACATTTTGGGTTCTGTGTTGTAAGACTCTGGATTTTATCTCTCTCGCTTTTATTTTGGAGGCCTCCTAACACTGTACCATTGGAGAAAGGAGAATCCTTGATACAGTTATATGGGATATAATCCCAGGTTCCCCACTCAATCCCCAGGTTCTCCCACTGATTTGGAGAGGGGGAGAGGGACTCATTACTGCTGGGAAAGATGGGAGTTTGGGCTCTCCAGTGGGCCTCTGATGGTAGAGGAAAGGCTGTCTATTACTGCAGTTTTTTGAGATATTTGGCTACAATAGTGTGCTTTTGTCAACGTTTTCTCTCTTGCTTGGTTGCTCGTTTCTTGGTCCTTTGGCCAGAAAGTGGGGTTTTATTATTGGTGTTTTGTCTGTGTTCATAAGCCTTTCTAGGTTACTAGCTTCTACAGAATACAGTCTAGGATATATGATAAAAACACAAAACCTAGAGAATTCACTGCTATATACTTTTTTGGGGTACAAGGTCCTTAGCAAACTTCCATCTTTCATAGTCTTTTTTATTTTTGTTTTTCATATAATGTCCCGAGTTTCTTGCTGTATTTGTCAGAAGGTACAGGAAAAAGTATACCTTTGTATCATGGCTCTGCACTGACCTTGATATTTAATGACCATATCATATCCCATTAAATTGATGTATTATAGTTTACACAGGGTTTTACATAACATTTAGCTGATCTCAATTTTTGGGGGGAGGGGGTATTATCAGTAATGTTGAACTGATGATCTTAGAGCACACTGCTTATTATTTTCTTACGATGAATTTCAAGGAGAGAGAAGGGTTAGTCAAAGAAATTGCCTACTGTAAGGTACCTGAAAGTTGCCAAACTGCCCTCCAGAATGTGTATTCTAGGTGGAGTACAAAACATTCCCCTTTACCTTGCAGTAGAAATTGAGCATGCTGGCTTCCTGGAACAGTTAGGGACTCTCAGCACTGTATTTCTTATATACCAGAAACATGAAATTCACACAGGTGAACTATTCCCCAGGTACCAAACTGGGTGGTCTTTTATTAACTTGACTAATGAAGTCTCCTCCACATGGAAGAAGAGTTCCACTTAGATATGCCTGCCAAAATCTTAACCAGACTTTTCATAAATAGGAAATGAAATAAAGCTTTCTTGAATAGGGAAATAAAACATCTAAAGATGTTCATTCTTCTCCAAGTTAAACAAAGTTTTCAACAAGATGACAGCCAAACCCCCACCCCCCACACATACACACGAGAGAGAGAGAGAGAGAGAGAGAGAGAGAGGAAGAGACAGAGAGAGAGAAACAGAGAGAGGGGGAGAGAGAGAGACAGACAGAAAGAGAGAGAGAAGTTAAAGTGACATACATATAAGATAATCATTGTATCTATGAATAGTAACAGTTTTATTGATCTCTCACCAATATTGATATCATATTTGCTAGGTGAGAATGTTCAAGATCACAATGACTAGAAGAGACATTGTTTTTTAGATAAGATGCTGTCATCTAATCCCTAATATCAGAAGGAAAGGTTTCAAAATTTTACAAGTATAAGGCTTGCTGTAGGTTTTCTGTATTGTTTTGCCAGGTGTTTTTTTTTTTTTTTAAATAATGAATGGAGGGGTGCTTGGGTGGCTCAGTCGGTTAAACATCCAAATTCTGCTCAGGTCATGAACTTGCTGTCTGTGAGTTCAAGCCCTGCATCGGGCTCTGTGCTGACAGCTCAGAGCCTGGATCCTCCTTCAGATTCTGTGTCTCCCTCTCTCTCTGCCCTTCCCCCACTTGCACTTGTACATGTGGTCCCTCGCTCTCTCAATAATAAACATTAAAAAAAAATTTTTTTTTAATGAATGGAGGTTAATTTTAACAGACACCTTCTCTCTGCCCCTCCCATGCTCATGTTCTGTCTCTGTTTCTTAATAATATATAAACATTTAAAAAATTAAGAAAAAAAAAGAAACTTAATTCCCAATGCATTGGTACTTAGATACGGAGCCTTCGGGAGAGGATTAGAAGTCATGAGGGCAGAGCTCTTAAGAATGGCATTAGTGGGCCGCCTGGGTGGCTCAGTCGGTTAAGTGTCCGGCTTCGGCTCAGGTCATGATCTCATGGTTCGTGTGTTCGAGACCCACATTGGGCTCTGTGCTGACAGCTAGTTCAGAGCCTGGAGCCTGCTTCAGTTTCTGTATCTCCCTCTCTCTTTGACCCTCCCCTGCTTGTGCGTTCTCTCTCTTTGTCTCTCAAAAATAAATAAAAAACATTAAAAAAAAAAAAAAAGAATGGCATTAGTGCCCTTATAAAAGAGACCTTAAGAGATCTTGCCTGCCCCTTTGGCCCTGTGAGGACAAAGTGAGAAGACATCTGTCTAGCAGCCAGGAAGTGGGCTCTCATCGAATACAAAATCTACTGGCATTTACCAGCCTCCGGAACAATAGTCATTTATCTATTGTTTATAAATCATCTAGTCATTGGTATCTGTTGATAGCAGCCTGAACAGACTAGGATACTGATCTTAATAAAAATCCCATTATATCAGCGTATAAATTAGTGTAACACATAAGAAAACCAATGACCTTACATATTTACATATTAAATTGGTGTATAGCACACCTTATGAAATCCCAATTCCATTTTTCAGTGCAATCCTTGCACATGTGAACCATGTATAAGAATGCTTACAGCAATATTATTTGCAATGGCTCCTATACAGAAAAGAGTTAATATAGCAGTTAAAACTGATAACCTTAAAAAATGGCACTTATAAGGTCGGATCATTGGCTGGCACCTATGAAACTTGGGTGATAAACAGTGTCCCATACAGATACAAAATTTTCCCTAACCAAAACAGTAGAAGCACCCCAGTGAACATCAACAGATGAACAGACAAGCAAAGAGACAGGCAAAAAAGCAGAAAAATCTGATAAATACTATAAAAGGGATGAACCTTGAGGACAATTATGCTAGGCAAGATAAGCAGCAAAAAGACAAACGCGTATGAATCTACTTCTATGAGGTAGCTAGGGTAGGCCAGTAGAATGGTGGTTGATGGGAACTGAAGAGGTAGGTAAGGAATGGGGAGTTACTGTTTAATGTCACAAAATTCAAGTTTGACATGATGAAAAGAGTTCCTGAGGTACTAGATAGTGGTGATGGCTGAACAACACCAGATACACTTAAATAAGTCAATTGTACACTTAAAACTGCAGTAAGATGGCAAATGTTATGTATGCTTTTAGCACCTACTGATGATATCACTGGGAAGAAAAAATTAACCTGAAAATGGCCATTTAAAGGACACAATTGGCTACATCTACATATAAATACTTCTATGGCTATAACAAAATCTGCATTACTTTTTTTCTCAAATGAGGTCTATCATTTTTTTTCTACTCTTGAAATTATTTTAAGCATAGACTCCACTTAAAGTTGGGAAGCCAGTATGGCTCAGTCAGTTAGGCATCCGACCCTTGATCTCGGCTCAGTATACAATCTCACAGTTGGTGAGTCTGAGACTCCCGTAGGGCTGTGCACTGATGGCACAGAACCTGCTTGGGATTCTGTCTCCTGCTCGCTGCCCTTCCTCTGCTTGTGCTCTCTCTTTCTCTCTCTCAAAATAGATAAACTTGAAAATATATATAAAGTTGTGCCTTAAAGTAATCTCTTACTAGAACTGGTATGATGTTCTGATGTCTGCTTTGCTTACAATTATGTTCAAACTCATTTTAACATTTAAACCCAATTTTATTAGAGTAGATCCAGTAGTGTAAAATTTGACCAAAAAGCATCCCCGCCCCCGCAAACAAAAACAAAAAAACGTTCCTAACGGGTAAGAGTGCCTAACTGTGCATAGACTGTGTTTGCAAAGATTGTGGTTTCTACTGCACATTAATTTTCCTTCTGGGAATCTGGAATTTTGGTAGGTGCTGGGCAATGATGCATATGTACCCAAACTCTAGCGAAAACCTTGGGCATGGATTCTCTGTTAGACTTTCCTGGGCAACAACATCACACATATGTCGCTGCATTTTCACTGCTGCAGGAGGAGTGAGCTGTGTGTGACTATTCATACAAGAGAAGGAGCAGAAGGAAGGCTGCATATGGATTCCACTAGATTCCAACAATATCTCCCTCCTTTAGATCCAGCTGTGTAACCTTATGCCTCTGTAATAAATCTTAGTTGTGAGCACAGCTATATGCCACGTCCTGATAATTCTTTTAAGAAATTTCAACCTGGGGGGTGGTATTGGGTTCTTTGGCTCTGCCTCAAAATACAAACGACTCAAATGTCCATCGAGAGCAAAAAGTACCAATTGTGTTCCTACAATAAAATACTAAATGATATAGCAATAAAAATGAACTACCTAAGAAAAAAAGAGAGAGAAAGAGAAAATGAACAACCAACAGCTCTAAACATCAAAAGGGATTAAATCTGAAATGATGACGGGCACCTGGGTGGCTCAGTCGGTTAAACGTCCGACTTCAGCTCAGGTCATTATTTCACGGTTTGTGGGTTCAAGTCCTGCGTTGGGCTCTGTGCTGACAGCTAGCTCAGAGCCTGGGGCCTGTTTCAGATTCTGTGTGTCCCTCTCTCTCTGACCCTCCCCTGCTCGTGCTGTCTCTATCTGTATCTCAAAAATAAATAAAAAAATAGGGGGGAAAGTTTTTTTTAATAAAAAAATAAATAAATCTGAAGTGATGAAACAATCATTTATCACATTTTGCCTTGTATGGAAGTTGTTTCTTCTACACCAGACTGAGCTTTTAAGGTAGCAGTTATTCAACGTTTTAGTCTCAGAATCCCTCTAATTTTGTGGGTCACATCTATCAATAATCCCAATGTTAATAAAGTTCAGAATTTGGAAATCATTTCTTATTAACCCATTTCAAAATAACTGTTATTTACTCCACAAATGTAGTAGAAGAATGGCACTGTCATTACAGTTTTGCAAACCTTTTTGGTATCTGGGTTATTAAAAGACAGCTGGGTTCTCTTATCTACTTCTGCATTTCATCCATTTCAACAGCCTGCATCATGCAGCTTCGAGAAAATTCTACTGGATGCTCCTGAGAGGATCGGAATGAAAATGCAAAGAGCATCTTAATATTATTGCGAAAATAATTTTGACCTTCAGAACTTTCAGGAGGGGTCCGAGGGAATCCCAAGGGTCCCTGATTACACTTTGAGAACTACAACATTAAGCCTTAATACCATGATTCACCTTTATCATAGGTGGGGGCTAACACACAGATGAGGTGCTTTTTCAAGAGATGAAGAATTCAATTTACAAACATAGGGAACTGTCAGTACTTTCTTTCTGTACGCTGAGACTCAAACCCTACCTAGCTGTCTAAGTCAGAAAATTATTCCCTTATACCATGGGTTCACCACATTTCTTCTACAAAGAAAAATTACATGTACCCTGAAAATTCTAAGGAAACTATATGTGCATGAGGAGCTGAATAATGTAATCCCTTTGACACAATTTAGAACACGAGACTTATTAATTTTACCAATTTTTAATGTGAAAATTAAACTCCCTGCTTTTCTTTTCTCTGAGGTTCAGAAACAATGTATCAAGCACTGAATATATTAAGTAACAAAACCTTGCATTAGCTTGGTTGAACCTTGGCAGCCTGTTCAAATTCAGTTTGAAGACAAATTCAAAGCTGCTTCTTAGAATTAAATCAATATAATAAGGTAAACATTATAGATTTATTTCTTTAATAGGCATTGTAATCCAAAATTGAAACCCACAGTTCCACACTTCTATAAGAATTATATAATAACTGATCTAGTTATTACAGATCTGATCTATATAATAGATCTATAGATATTGGTCTATTACCTCTACAATAACTGATCTTGTCTGCATATTTTGCCATGTTGCTACAGGTTTGAGGGCTTTGGTTCTCAGCCATGTACTCAGGTGGCTGTGGACAGGGATGCTGTACTTACCACCAGCGCTAGAACGAGAGTCCGCACCTTCTCCCCAATCTCAGGTGAAATGTCATTGCCAAACTGTTGCAGCGTGGTAAGGAAGCGTTTCAACTTGCTGAGTTGCCGAGCACCACAAGTGGCTGGCAACTGTTGATTTGTTAGTGCAGATGATGTGGAAGAGGCAGGACCATTGCTGAATCTCTGTGGTGGTGATGGGGCACCATTCAAGGTGGGAGGAGAATGGTTGATGCCATTGCTTACTAAAAGAAAGCCAAAATGAAAAGACTGTTTAAGTGCAAAACACATGGATCTTTGTTAATTTCTTCCTGTTTGCATTAACCTTTGTTTATTCATTTGAATTTTGTAAAGCACATATTAAGAATATACAAGAAAGTGTTTCTGCCCTCAGTGAGATTACTATATAGTAAGACAGTAACACAGGGGTGTTAAAATAGAAAAGTGTGGAGTGCTCTAAGAGCATGGAGAAGGGCTATCAAATGACAGTTGCTATGGGTTGGGGTAGGTAGTGTTAAGATTTCCTGCAACACGTACTGCAGAAGCTGAGTCTGGTAGGATACATATTTCCAGTGTATTGGACATTTATGCACAAATGCTCATCTTTTATGTTACATCTCCTTCCTGATCTTAGGTTCCAAGGAAGTTAAGCAATCAGTTACAATGTAGCATGTGAATAGATAACAGAGAAGAGAGAGTTCTGTTAATGTGAGAAATGTTTTTTTTAGGCTATAGATTTAATGACCTATTCCTGCAAAAAGGAATATAAGGTATGTATGTCTTAGACCATTCAGAATATTCATGTCCATCACAGTCAGTTTTTCTCTGCTCCAACAGTGCTGATATTAATAGTGCCAGATTCTCGATCATTCAATAAAGCATTTTCTAGACACTACACAGGACACACCAATTCTCTATTTCTGTTCAAATTATAATACATATGATTAATTTCAGCTTACCTGTTTTCCCATTGTTCTTAGTCATTTCTTGTTAGTTTGGAACTAGCTATATGGAACACAACCCTAGAATTAATTTCTTGGTGGTATTAACTAAAAATCTCTTTCTTCTGAAGGGTGAAATAAAATTACCTGGTGTCTAAGTATCAATAGATTTTCACTTAATCATACCCAGGCTTGAAAATCTAGGAAGGTAAAACTAAAACATATGTCTAAAAACATAAGAAACAAATTAAGTCAAGACTTAAACCAAATTTAAAGAGCCCAGTTATTTAATCTTTACCCAACTTAGAGAACTGACATTTACTTATATTGGGCTTAACTCCAGGTCATTAATCATGAAAAATCTTTCACTTCCCTTCTTCTGCCTTCATGCCAGTCATAGTTGGTCAGCCATTCTATTCCTACTCCTTGCCTGAACCAGATTCAAAATTGATCTGGCAAACTGTTCTTCATCCTATGTATGCTCAGATATCACCTGTATTAAGAAACATTCTTTAACAGATTCTGTGGCCCCACATTAAGGTAAATCCTGGTAGATTTAAAAACTCTTCTCTGTGCTGCCTATAGATGCTTCCATTATGGTGTCTACTTACTTTTTCTATATTTGCACAGTTTTAAAATTGGGTACTTTTTTCTTTTCTCTTTTTTTAATGTTTATTTTCGAGAGACCGAGAGACAGAGTTTGAGCAGGAGAGGAGCAGAGAGAGGGGAAGACAGAATCTGAAGCAGCCTCCAGGCTCTGAGCTGTCAGCACACAGCCCGACACGAGGCTTAAACCCACGAACCATGAGACCATGCCCTGAGCTGAAGCTCGATGTTTAACTGACTGAGCCACCTAGGAGCCCCAAGAACGTGCACTTCTTAATGAACACTATGTTATGTATCTGTATATAGTATACTAAGTTCTGTAGACTGTGTACACCATATATATATTGGGTTTGTTCATTAGCTAGCAAAGTGTAAGTGCTGAGGAAAAAGCTGTTGAATGATTTACGACATAAAAGACTAAAAGGCAAATTCTCTTCTGTATCTCCCATTAAAAGACATCACTAGAGTTACTGGAAAGGAAACCCCAACACTCAACCTCAGCAATCCAGAAAAATAGTTGCAATGGTCTACTGTTTCTTTGTGTTCACAGGAAAGTCAATTGCCATTGGAGAGCTGCCCCTTTTGAAGCAACCCATAAACAGAAAATGTTACTGTGCTTTTAGCCACGCTGCTTTTTCATAACCTCTTCAGTGAAAACATATGAGAACATTCTCCGAAGTAAAACCTATCTACCACCAAGCAGTCAAATATGGAGGTAAAAAGGGGTGAATTTATGTATAGCTATCTTCCTATTGTCTGTATCTTGAAATCTGAATGACAGCCTAGGTTTAAACCTGTTATTTTCAAGATAGCACCTGTATCGAAGTATGCAGAACTTTGAAATAGAAAACAGAATTTTAAAAAGGATATAAAACTTCATTTCCCTGGGGTAGACTACTGCAGTTGCCGCTCAATTTCAAATGTTTTGAAATAGAATAATTAAAACTTCTATTAAAGCTGTACCTCTTAGACTCTCTTCTCTTACCTTAAAAAAATAACACAAAAAACATAAATGCTTGAGCAAAGACAGTGTGTAAGCTTATGTAAAGGTATTTAAATAAGACAATGCCCACAGCGCCTAGCAGAGTGCTCTGATGCATTGTGGGCATGCCACAAACACCAAGTGTCTTCTGCTCGGTGAGAGAGAGAGTCAACCTGCACGGGCATGGAACGGCAGAACAATTCAGATTAAAATCTAAACATGTAAAGGGGGGCCTGGGCGGCTCATTCGGTTTAGTGTCCGACGTTGGCTCAGGTCATGATCTTGCGATTCATGGGTTCAAGCTCTTCATCAAGATCTGTACTGACAGTGCAGAGCCTGAAGCCTGCTTTGGATCTTCTGCCTTCCTCTCTCTCTGCCCTACCCCACTCACATTCTGTCTCTCTCTCAAGAATAAATATTAAACTTTTTTTTTTTTTAAATCTAGGGGCGCCGGGGTGGCTCAGTTGGTTAAGTGTCTGACTTTGGCTCAGGTCATGATCTCCTGCTTTGTGAGTTTGAGCCACGTGTTGGGTTCTGTGCTGACAGCTCAGAGCCTGGAGCCTGCTTCATATTCTGTCTCCCTCTCTGAACCTCCCGTATTTGTGCTCTGTCTTTGTCTCAAAAAATAAACTAAAAAGAAAAGATTTTTTTAAATAAAGTTTTTAAAAATCTGGACAGATACGTATGTCTACATTTTAAACTGGGTCTTCTTTTGATTTTTGTTTGTGTGTTTAACTATACATATAAGACTGATTGCTAAGTTACAGGGTTTGTGAAAATTCAACTTTACTAAATACTACCAAATAATTTCCTCACACTCAAACAATGTAGGAGTGTTCAGGTAGCTCACCACATGTTTACCAAAGCTTGATATTATTTTCCATTCTGAACATTCTGGTATTACACATTGGGTTTTAGTTTGCATTAACTTGAAGAAAGGCTGAATATTATATATTTATTGACTAATTTAATTATTTTCTCTAATGTTTATTTATTTTGAGGGGGGGAGAGAGAATCCCAAGCAGGCTTCACCCTGAATACAGAGCCATATGTGGGGCTTGATCCCAGGACTATGAGATAACCACCTGAACTGAAATCAAGAGCTGGATATTTAACTGACTGAATCATCCAGGTGCCCCTGCACTAATGTAGATCTTATGGACTGAATTATGCCCCCCACAAGTGCCTGTGTTGTAGTTCTAATCCCTGGCATCTCAGATTATGACTGTATTTGAAGACACACCCTTTAAAGATTAAATGAGACTTAAAGATTAAAGATCAAATGTGGGTGGGTCCCTAATCCACTATGAATATTGTCCTTATACGAGGAAAGGACAGCAGGTATGCACACGCACAGAGGCAAGGACACAGGAGGACACGGTAGAAAGGGGAGCCATTCCTGCTGCCAAGGAGAGGGGCCCCTGAAGAAACCAAAGCTGCTGACCGTGACCTTGGACTTCTATCTCCAGAGCTGTGAGTTTCAGCTACCCCATCCGTGGTATTGTGTTGTGGCAGCCGTAGCAAACTAACACGATATTCAATCTCTTTTGTCAAGAGCCTTACCATGGTAGTCGTGGAACAGTTTTAGAAGTTGTTTGGTAATTATATGAAACTTACTTTGATTCCTATAAATAAATATAATAATTCTAATTCATTTTAGAGTGAAGAAATTAAAATAGCTACTTAATAGCCAGAGTAGGAAAGCAAAATATTTAGACCACTAAATTTTCAAATGTCTTAATTAGTTCAGTACTATTCTCAGAGGACAAAAGCAATTTATAAAAGAAGAAATAACCATCTGTCTGTGCATATATGTATAAATACCTATGTTTGTGTGTAGGTATAAAATATTGTTGAATAGTATATGCAGAAGCTTAATAGCAGTCAGTAACTTAGATTGAAATGTTACCCTGAGCCACAAACCCAAGTAAATGAAGAAGTCTTACATGCTGTTGGAGTAAATGACACTGGTCTGGGTCCCCCGGGATTTATTGGTGGGAGGGGTGGCATGGTGGGAGGTGAGGATCTTGACTGTATCTTCACTTCCACAGGCGATCCAGGCATTGCTGGCACTCTTTTCTCAGCACCAACTAAAAAGAAAAAAAGGAATGGAGGTCAGAGTTTTCTAGAAGATAATAAAAATTGTGACAATAATTCAGTAATTGGAAATATAAAATACCAACATATTTTCCTAGAGGACTGAGAGGTTAAGAAGACGCGTTATTTGAATAGGCTGAGTAGAGGCCCCTCAAAAGGTATCTATAGTAGTTCCCTCTCAGCCAGTTTGACTTTCCACAGTTTCAGTTACCTGCGGCCAACCATGGCTTGGAAACACATGATCCTCCTGATGGACAGTCAGAAGGTCAAGAGTAGCCTAACATGAGATTATCATGCCCATGTAATTCACCTCATCATGCAGGCATTTTGTTGTCTTACATCATCACAAAAAGAAAGGTAAGTTCGGTACGATATTTTGAAAGAGGGGGAGACAGGGGGAACCACATTCACATAACTTATATTACAGTATATTTCTATTTTATTTTTATTTACTAATATCTTACTGTGCTTAATTTACAAATCAAGTTTTATTACACGTACGTGTATAGGAAAACACATAATATGTATATAGGATTTGGTCCTATCTGCAGTTCCAAGTATCCATGGGGCTCTTAGAATGTACAGGTAAGGGATGGGGGTGAGGACTACTCTTACTACCTTGAACAGTGAGTATGTGTTTATTTGGAAAAGGGGTCTTTGAAGATGTAGCTAAGGATCTTTTTTTTTGTTTTGTTTATTTATTTTTGAGACAGAGAGAGACAAAGCATGAGTGGGGGAGGGGCAGAGAGAGAAGACGACACAGAATCTGAAACAGGCTCCAGGATCTGAGCTTATAGCTCAGAGCCCGACGTGGAGCTCAAACCCACGAACCAAGAGATCATGACCTGAGCCGAAGTCGGACGCTTTAACCAACTGAGCCACCCAGGCACCCTGTGGCTAAGGATCTTGAAAGGAGATCATCTTGGATTATCCAGGGGGGCTCTAAATCCACTCTGAATGGTACCCTCCAAAGAAGAACTGAAGAGACACAAATGCAGAGGGAGGACAACATTAAGACAGATGTAGTTGCACAATGCGAAGGCAACGTGACTATTATGGCAGAGACTGGAGTGATGCATCTAGACACCAAGGAATGCCAAGGACTGTCAGCAACCACCAGAAGCTGGGAGACAGATATGGACTAGAATCTTCCTCAGAGGTCCCAAGAAAAAACCAACCCTGCTTATACCCTGATTTTGGACTTCTGGCTCCTTGAACAGTGAGCAATTATTGTTGTCTTAAGTCACCCAATTTGTGACCTTTGTTACGGCAATCAGAGGAAACTAAAACAAGCAAGCAAGGTCAAAGGGTAACATGACCTGAAAGTTAACAGTGAGGACAGTGGGTGAGGAAGACAGAAACCAAGCGACAAATTCAGCTTATCTCAAATGCATTTTTTGTTTTACTTCTCTTTATAAATTGATCAAATAATAGAAGGCGAACGCTAACAGGGGACTATCTAGACCAGTAGGCATCAACTGCATGACATTGAAATAGAATCATAATCAGTTGTATATAAATTACCACAAATGACAAAGTACTAATTTTTTCTTTTTTTATAAATTTTTATTTATTATTATAATTATTTTTTTTTTCTGAGAGACAGCGCTAGCAGGGGAGGGTCAGAGAGAGAGGGAGACACAGAAACCGAAGCAGGCTCCAGGCTCTGAGCTAGCTGTCAGCACAGAGCCCAACGCGGGGCTCGAACCCACGAACCATGAGATAATGACCTGAGCCAAAGCCGGATACTCAACCGACTGAGCCACCCAGGCGCCCCACTAAATTTTCTATGTATCAGCTACGGTAAGCAGGAAAAAAAGATGTGGAGTCAACATCCCTGGCACCAATCATGTAAACATCATTTATGACGTACAGTATCCAAAAAGATGAAAAGTAGAGGTGAATCCAAATGAGGCACAGGCTAGATCACCTGGGGGACAATTCATAAGCAGCTGTTTGATAACGGTAGAGAACAACAAATTCCAGAAAGAGAAACTTGATAGATTTAAACCTAATGACATTGGAAATGTATTAACAGAACTAGTATCAACAGGACTGGAGGAACATTCTAATAGCTTCAGTTATTTTTCTCCATTAAAGACAACATGTTACATACTTGGTTAATAATAGGGCCAGCATCACCATAATCATCTTCAAACTGAACTGTGTTCCTCTCAGTAACTCTAAGCTTTTCAATTAAGTGCTATGTATTTATTCTCCAATAACTGTTGAATTCAGTTTAAAGTATAAGAAATGGATACACCAAAGGTTCAAATGAGAATGTTAAATCAAAGATTTCTTTCTGTGAGATTATAGCTGCAGACACAATACATTCATGACACTGGCAAGAAGAGCCCAACCTGCACATTCATGAGCCTGTTCTAATGAGGAAAATCTCACCAAATATTATTTTTATGCTTCAGTGGCCATATTTTGGAAAGAGAGCTAAAGAATATATAAAGTCTGTCAAGTAACGTCCTCAAGTTACAAAACCCCCGACAAAAATGTGAGCACTCTGAGAGCCTCGTGGGCAACATGCTGCCAGCTCTTCCCATCTCTCTGTCCAGGACAGTTTCTTTGTGAAATTGATGGTCGTCCTGTCTGATTAGTGGACTAATGAGCTGTTGCGTTTGCCTTTTTCTTCTTGACAGTATTTTTCTCAATGCCCTTCAGAGAATGGTTGACATGTTTCCAGCTCTTCCATCTGGGGCCCAGCTCTCTGGAGGGTGGGGGGAGAGGGGAAGGAAGGAACTGACAGTTGTCTCGCACTCTAATGTGTTGTGTATAGTGTGCAACAACCTAGAGGGAGCCTTTCTTCAGACCACCTGCCTTTACAGCAAGGGCGCCAAAGGCCTGAGGAGGACTTAACAGCAAGATGTGTTTTAACATTCAGCACTTGGCAGAATGAAAAACTGAGAGGAGCCCAACTGCAGAACACTGAATTATACACCAACTGAAAGCTGAGATACTGGGCAAAACCCAGCCCGCAGAGTACTGCTTACAGATGAAAACTACCCATATCTCGGGTTCACATCACTCCTCATAAACCTGCAATACTAGAGTTAGGTGTCATGTTTCAATAACATCGACTAGTAGAAAAAACATGGGTGTGGAGACAGAAATTTAATGTGAATTCTCATTCTGTGGTAACCTACATGAGTTTTATCAAAACATTTTGCCTTTCTGGACCATTTTTAATAAATGGAAAATAAGAGGTAATAAGACCTACTTGGTAGGAAACAGGTAAGGATAAGAAATAATGCCTAGATTAGTGCTAGGTTAGAGAGGGTACTCGGTAAACAGAAATGATGATTAGAAAACAGGAAACCTAGTGTCAAGTTCTGGATATACCACCTAACTAGCTATGTGACCATGACCGAGTTTGTATTTGATTTCCACAGAAAATGGGGATACTATCTACAGTTAATCCATCTAACCTCAGTGATACTACATGGAATGATTCAAGATTAACAGCTGCAAAAGCACCAAGTACCATGTAAAGGGGTATTTTTATTGGCGGCTGGGTGGCAGGAAGGCACTTCATGGTGTGAGATCTGACAATACAGCAGCTGCTCAGATGGTGGATAAAGGGTACATTCCAAAGTAGGCATTTTAACCCTCGGATTGTTGGCTGTGCCATGCCTTTGTGTCATCACTGTTACAGTGACTTCATTTCTGAATTTTTATGGAACGGATACTCATGTTTTATATTCTAGCTGAATTCCTTGAAAGAACCAACCATATCTTGAGTTCTTTTCAATGCCAGAGAACCTTAGATACAGTGCAAAGAGAAGAAATTCCGTTCTCTCAAGTGGGACTTGGAGCCCATAAACACCACTGCTTGGATTAACAAAGAGAAATAAAGTCTTCAGTCCAAAAAAATCAAAATAACCCTTACATTTGTCATAAGGGTTCAACTTGATTCTAAACATAGATTTTAAGATTCAAAGTAACTGATTTAGTCACTCTGAGTGTGTGCTTTCGTTATTTTGAAGACTTATATATGGCTTAAAAAATAAAACTTGAGGGGCACCTGGGTAGCTTAGTCAGTGAAGCATCGACTTCAACTCAAATCATGATCCTGTGGTTTGTGGGTTCGAGCCCTCCATCAGGCTCTGCTTTAGTGCAGAGCCCGGAGCCTGCTTCAGATCCTCTGCCTCTCTCTTTCTCTGCCCTACCCCCACTCCAGTGGGCACATGTGCTCTCTCTAAAAAATAAACATTAAGAAAAAAATAATAAAACTCAAACATATGACCATATGCATTTCCAGTATCACTACTGGAACTAAACAAAGAGTGAACATGAAAAAGTTCTGGAAACATGTCTGAATAATGATTTTAGTTCTCCATCATGCAATATGCTGTGGATATCATGAAAAGAGAAAACTGACTGAAAGAGAGAACATAGGAATGAACAGTTCTCTGTGGGACAGCAGAACTTTTCTTCTCACAAAGGAATTTGAAGAATCAGACATGAAACTAAAGAGTAGAACTATTATTCTATAAGAGAATACAGAAAATAAACACAAACATCCTAGATAAATGTTACTTTAGAAGAATCCTGTATGTTAAATTGCCCATAAATGAAAGTACTTCAAAGCATTATAAACTGCTTTCACTTTTTTTAAGTTTATCTACTTATTTTGGGGGGCCTGGGTGGCTCATTCAGTTAAGCGTCCGACTTCAGCTCAGGTCACGATCTTACGGATCGTGGGTTGGTGCCCTGTATCAGGCTCTGTGCTGACAGCTAGCTCAGAGACTGGAGTCTGTCTTCAAATTCTGTGTCTCCCTCTTTCTCTGTGACCCTCCCCTGCTCACGCTGTCTCTCTCTCTCTCTCTCTCAAAAATAAATAAAACATTCAATGAAAGTTTATTTACTTATTTTGAGAGAGCCCAAGCCAGATAGGGGCAGAGAAAGAGAGAGAGAATCTTAAGCAGGCTCTGCACCAACTCAGGGCTGCAAACCCATGAACCGTGAAATCACGATCTGAGCCAAAATCAAGAGTCCAGAGGCTTAATGGACTGAGTCACGCAGGTGCCCCAAAATTGCTTTTAAAAACTTTTTAAAAATTACTTTGAAGCTTACAATGGAACAATAAATAGAAGAGGTGTAAATATGAGATAAGAAAAATGCAATTATGTCAGGAGGAGGACTTCCTAGACTACTGGAAAGAAGAGAAACTCCCAGGGCTGTAAGGAAAAAGTTTGTTTAGGTAAAAGAAGGTGAACTTGATGTGAAAATTGCTTTATCACTTACTAGTTTTGTGTGGTAATGATTTTCCTCATGTGTTTCTTGGATAACACACCAAAACAGGGTTCTGTGGGGGGGTACCATAACATATATAATAACGGCCATACAGTAACTATTTACTAGGATTAGATTACAAATCTATTAGAAGTAATAATTTTATTTTGCCATTGACATGTTTATGTATGCTGAGTTTTAGGTAGAAGATATGGTCAAGTGCTCCTGATTATCATCACGAGACAAATGGGATGAATATAGATTTTACAGATGAATAGAACAGGAACACTGATAACTCCAAACATGTTGACCAAGGAAGGCATTCTATTTCTTTAGGAAAAAAAAAAATCAGATCCCTAACTAAGAAACCATGGGAAGGTTTCTTTTAAACCTTTAAAACTTTAAATCTTTGGGGGCAGAGGCAAAAACAGATAATTTTCTTTTCTACATGTATTAGTATATATTTATATGGTTCAGGAGTCAGTATGATATAAAGAAATATCTGTTGCTCCTGCCCCTACCTACCTCACCTCAAAGGTAACCATTTTATTTTCATTAAAAAGGTTTTTTAATGTTTCTTTATTTTTGAGAGAGAACAGGAGAGGGGCAGAAAGAGAGAGAGAGAGAGAGAGAGAGAGAGAGAGAGAGAGAAACACAGAATCCAAAGCAGGTGCCAGGTTCTGTGCTCTCAGCACAGAACCTGACACAGGGCTCGAACCCAAAACCACGGGATCGTGACTTGAGCCGAAGTTGGATGCCCACCCAACTGAACCACCCAGGTGCCCCATATATAACCATTTTAATTAATTCCTTGTATATCCTTCTCTTCTTTCTCGGTGCACAAACGAGAAAACACAAATCTAAATTCCCTTCCCACCCCTGTTTATAAAAAGAAAGCATAATGATGTTGAACTGAATGTCCCCAGAAATGGCCTCTCTGCAGCCACCCCTTTTGCAATGCATCAAGAAGTGGGATCTATTTCCCTCTCCCCAGAACCTGGCCAGGGCCTGTGACCTGTTTTGACCAATGTAACGTGATAGAAGTGACAAGAGTGCCAGTTTTGAGCCTCTCTTAGAACCCGGACCCTGCCATGAGAGCAAATCCAGACTCATCTACTACAGGATGAGACCACATGCAACAGAGCGAAGCTGCCCCAGCTAAGGCCAGCTGATCCCCAAGCACGAGAGAGCCTATCCTAGTGAGTCTGGTCTGCAGCTAGCTGACTGCAGACATATGAATAAATAAGGATAGCCAAGAGCAGACCAACAGCCTGACTCAGTCATGAACAAAAAAATAAAAAAACACTGTTTAGACCAGTACGTTTAGTGTGGTTTGTTACACAGCAATAGACTAGTAGGTAACAGACCTATACCACAAACTGTCCTGCTTCTTGGGTTTTTTTGGTTTTTGTCTTGTTTTATAATTTGAAAATATGTCCTGAAATGCTTAATCTACAACCTTTTGTTGTTAACAGATGCATGATATTCCACTGTGTGGAGGTTCCATGGTTTACTTAAACAATCCCCTATTGAGAAATAATTGGATTATTTGTAATCATTTGTAACTGAATTTTGAGGCTCTTTAGATCCCATGCTGACTATCCTGAATTTGCCAGGCTTTGGGAAAGAGGCAATAGAAGGTAGGGCCTTGATTAAGGTAAACACATATATTGAAATGTTTGCAAAGTACTAAGAAAATAAAAAGTAGAATCATTACCATGTGTGAAGGCCAAGGACATCTTTACAGACCATTAAGTAGCTCAGCGGGAAAGCTACATGAGCTTGCCAGGTAGCACAGAAGGACAAAATCATGATATGGTTTAAATAGTGCCCCTAAAGTTGGGATGAGAACCAAGGGAAAAATCAGAAAAAAGATTTCCTTGCTAACAGTCTGTCTTTAACCATTGCCAAGAATAGGGAAATATTCTGAATGTGTAGCTGTCAGATGAGAAACATTTCCAAGATTGACAATTCTAATCTGCTAAAGTTAGATGAAGAAACATCAAAGTTACTGTTCCACTTGTAGGCTTGTGAGGCTGGCTAAGCTGTGCACATAGCACCCGCTTAAGGATGAACATTTCCCATCCATGTAGCTCTGCCATGAACCTGACAACACATGCAACTTTCTAATAACATGCAGGCTTCACATGCACAGACAGCCAGGAATAACTGTTTATAATGACAAATTATCACTCAACAAAAATTGAGGCATAAGGACTCAAGTAAGAAATGACCAAACAGTGGTTTACAAGGGATCTGGAAGATGGAGATCCATTAAAATAAAATTAGTACTTTACTGTATACTAAAAATAGAGATTGAAAAACATTTTTTCCATTCCACATTTTTATATACATAAAATTAATTTGTCAAATACATTCCTATAGCACAGGGATCAGTTTTTTTGTTTGTTTGTTTGTTTGTTTGTTTGTTTTGCAAAGGCCAAGAGAGTAAATATTTTTGGCTTTGCGGACAATATGGTCTCTATCACAACTATTCAACTTTGCTATTATTGCACATTCTAGACAATGCACAAAGGAATGGATGTGGCTGTGCTCCAATAAAACTTGCTTTACAGAAATACCCAGTGGGCCACAGTTTAATGACCTCTGCAAAGGCTGATTAAAAAACTAACAAATTAAATTTTTAGGGGCGCCTGGGTGGATCAGTCAGTTAAGTGTCTTACATCGCCTCAGATCATGATCTCACAGTTTGTGAGTTCCAGCCCCACATCAGGCTCTGTGCTGACAGCTTGGAGCCTGGAGCCTGCTTAGGATTCTGTCTCGTTCTCTCTCTGCCCCTCTCCCATTTGTGCTCTGCCTCTGAAAAATAAATAAATAAAAAATATATATAAATTTCTAATTTTTAGTTTATTTCTATATGTATAAAATCTATTTTGCAGCTTCAACTGAAATGGTTCATCTGAATAACATTTTTATTCTCTGAAGACTGGCTATAAAGAGAATTTACTTACTGACCTCCAAGACAAATAACATACGAAAATTTATTTAAAACCAGAGAAAATTATTTTTTAAAGAAAACATTATTTAAAAACAGAATACTAACAACATGAAGTCAGAGCTGGCTGAGTTACAAAAAAGAGGCTAGTTATCTGATGTTCTTCCAAAAACAGACAGACCGAAGAGAAGAACCTCAAAGATGACTATCAAACTGTGAAGGATCACTTGCTTCATGATGGTGCTAATTTCTCCCCTAGTCATCCCTCTTTTCTCTATCTTCTACCAGCGCCATCTGATCCTAGACACAGAGACATAAAGAATATATAAATAACCCTAATAACATAATAACAAACAATGCAGAATGAACAGAGGAGATTTAAAGAGACAATTCTCAAAAGAAAATTTACAAATGGCTGATAAGGGCATAAAAAGATGCTCAGCATAATGAATTATCAAAGAAACAAAAATTATGATACTGCAATAGAAAGGAACACACTACTGATACATATATCCCACAGTATGGGTGAACGTCAAGAGCATTAGACTAAGTGAAAGATGCCAGACACACAACAAAACTACACACCATATTATCCTATTTATATAAAACTTCATGACAAGACAAAATTAGTGACAAAAAGCAGATGAGTGGCTGTCTGGGACTGATGGAAAGAAACAGACTACAAAGAAGCACATTAGGGGGCAAGATAAATCTTTTTTTTTTAATTTTTAAATGATTATCTATTTTGAGAGAGAGAGAACACACTTGGGTGGGGGCAGAGAGGAAGAAAGAGTCCCAAGCAGGCAACATGCTACCAGCGCAGAGCCTGACTCGGGGCTCCATTTCACAAATGGTAAGGTCATGACGAGAGCCGAAATTAAGGCACAGATGTGTAACCAACAGAGTCACCTGGGCACCTCCAGGATAAATCTTTTTATGGTGATGGAAATATTCTATATCCTGACTATAATATGCTAATTCTATCTAAATTATACCACAATAAAGTTGAGTAAAAATTAGCAAACTAAATACAGAAATGTGTTTTTCTATAATCATAATCAAGGAGTTTATCTAAGAATGCAAGCATAATTTTACATATTTAAAATACAGTAAGGGGCCCCTGGGTGGGTCAGTTGGTTGAGCCTCTGATTTTGGCTCAGGTCATGATCTCATGGCTCATGAGCTGGAGCCCCTCACCAGGTTCTGTGCTGCCAGCTCGGAGCCTGAAGACTGCTTCGGATTCTGGGCCTCCTTCTCTCTCTCTGCCCCACCCCCACTCACCTTCTATCTCTCTCTTCTTCAAAAAAAAAAACATTAAAACAAAATGCAGAGGGGTACCTGGTTGGCTAAGTCAGTTAAGTGTCTGACTTCAGCTCAGGTCATAATGTCCCAGTCTGTGAGTTCAAGTCCCATGTTGGGCCCTGTCCTGACAGCAGAGCGTGGAGCCTGCTTCAGACTGTGTCCCCGTTTCTGCCCCTCCCCTGCTCATGCTCATGCTCTCTTTCTCTCCCTCTCTCAAAAGTAAATATTAAAATTTTTTTTTAAGTTCAGAAAAATTCACCATATTAACAGATTAAAAGAAACACCTTAAAAATCACCTCAATAATTACAGAAAAAGCATTTGATAAGACCCAACTTCCACTCATTAATCTGAACAAAATGAGAAATAGAAGATCAGTTCCTTAATCTGATAAAGGGTCTCTTCCAAAAACCCTTATAAAATGTCATAATTCTTGGTCAAATATTACAAACAATGCCTTTCGGCTCAATGCTTCTAGTCAATATTTTCCAACAGTCAAGCCATACCAACAGAACAGTTAAGAAGAAATAATAAGTACTAGAAAGGAAGAAACGGAATTGTCATCTTATATACACTGGATGACTTTCTATAAGAAAAACCAAGAGAATCTACCATCCAATTATTAGATTATGCAGGTTCAGCAAGATTGTTAGACAGAAGTACAATATTTTAAAATTGAATTGCATTCCTATATCCAGGCAAACAAACACTAATTTCAAAAACCTATGAATTTTAACAAAATTATGAAGCATCTAGAAATAGCCCAACACAAAATAAGCCCTTTATGAAGAATATAAGTAGACTGAAAAGATGTAAAAGGATATTTAAGGGGCACCTAGATGGCTCAATCAGTTAAGCAGCTGACTCTTGACTTTGGATCAGGTCACGATCTCACAGTTCATGGGTTTGAGCCCATTGTGGGTCTCTGCGCTGACAGAGTGAGTCTGCCTGGGATTCTCTCTTTCCCCTTCTTTTCTCTCTGCCCCTCCCCTGCGCATGTTCACATGCACGCTCTATCTTTCCAAAGAAAAGAGAAAAAAGAAAGGTCATTACTTCTTAAAAAGAAGGAGATTTAAATAGATCTATCATGCTTATGGATAGGAAGACTGTCACCACTATTTTCTCTTCATTTTAATGTATAAATTCAATGCAATTCTTATTACACGCCCGCAAGATTTTTAGTGTAACTTGATGAGCAAATGCTAAAATCTAGGTACAAAAGTTAACATGTTGGGGCGCCTGGGTGGCTCAGTCGGTTAAGCGTCCGGCTTCGCCTCAGGTCATGATCTCACGGTTTGTGGGTTCAGGCCCCATGTCGGGCTGTGTGCTGACACAGGTCAGAGCCTGGAGCCTGCTTCAGATTCTGTGTCTCCTCTCTCTGATCCTCCCCTGCTCACACTATCTGTGTCTCTCTAAAATAAATAAAAAACATTAAAAAAAATTTTTTAAGTTAACATGTTAAATGTCTAGCAAGAAAAGAATACACAACTAAACTGAGGCATATTCACAAATGAAATAGTACTACTGATTTAAGTGAACTAGAGCTACATGTATCAAAAGGATAAATTGCGAAACAATGTAATATTACTGAGTAAAAAGAACAGGTTACAAAGAAAATACGGATAGAGTAATATTTTAATAGAAGTCTAAAGCCATAAAAATTTACATGATAATGGATCAATCTACATATGGTATGTTTCTATGTGTATACATAGTAAAATCTTTTTTAAAACAAAGAAATAGTAAACATCAAATTCAAGGGGTGCCTGGTTGGCTCAATTGGCAGAACATCTGACACTAGATATCAATTTCAGCCCAGGTCATGATCCCCAGGGTGGTGGAAATACAAAAAAATAAAAATAAAACATCAAATTCAGGATAATGAGTACTGCAAAGCGAAGAAAATGGACTGAATTAGGCAGTTACAAATTGTGATTCTAATGTTTTATTCATTTTTTTTTAAGAGAGAGAGAGAACAAATGAAGGAGGACAGAGAGAAAGAGAGAGAATCTCAGGCAGGCTCCACACTGAGCACGGAGCCCAATGGGGGACTCACCTTACCCAAGATCACGACCCGAGTGAAAATCAAGAGTTGGATGCTCAACCAACTGAACCACCCAAACATCTCCTAATGTTTTAATTATTTTAAATATTGAAAAGAAAACAAAAGACAAACCAGTAAATTTTGATAAAGTTAAGAGTGGGTACATGAGTGGTTTTTATGGTTGTGCTTTTTCCTTACTTCCTAAGCTTGAACTATTTCATAAGAAAAGAAAAATCACTGGCTGCAATGGGAAAAATAGTAAGATCATATAAGGCAGGAAGAGACTACTACAGGGTTGTTGTCATGAGAGCTGATTATGGCCTGAGATTGGAGTAGCAATAGGAATGGGAAAATGGGGTTGGATTTCAAAGATTATTAGAGTTAGAATACATAGGATTTGCTGACTGATTAGATGTGAAAGATAAGACAAGTGACCAAGACAGAGGTCACAAGAGGAATAATAGCACATACACTGGAGAGGGGAGATGATGAGTTCAGTATTGGCCACAATTGCCTCATGATGCCTCTGATGGAGAAGAAAGAAGGCTGGAATACAACTAGAAGATAGAACAATCAGGATTCAAAGTCCTATCAACTTATCAGCTGTGGCACCTTGGGCGAGTCACTCCATACTCCTGCTTTGCCCCTCTGTAACAGCAAGGAAAGAGATGTGGAAAGGCCATAGAGTAATCACGGAGAAAGTGCTGGTACACAAGGACAGGATACTATTAGACAGCTATCCATCAGTCATGTATTAACAATCATTATGTAACTATATATTAAAAGTACTAACAGATCTCCTCCAAAGTTAATAACTTTAATATTCAAAGATATGCTGTAATTGCCTGCCAACATAAAAACCCTGTTGATAACCTTAATGCAAGTTAAAAGCAGCAACAACACAGCTGACTTGATAATGTAAATAGGGAAAAGTGAAATATGGATTTTTGCTTCCCAGCTCCAGCAACTGTTTATTTGGAATAATATAGTTATCTACTCCAACTGCACACCATCTGTTTCAAGTCTCCACCAAGTTAATATTTCTCACAAGAAGAGAAAGGACTTAAAACTACATTTGATTAGCATCTTGCCTTCCCAAGGAGGTTACCCCTGCCACAATCTAAATCTACTGAGTATCAACCTCTGAACATTGTGAACTGTTGTTATTCTGGCCAAACACATACAGTCCAAATCAGATAACTCAGAGATGGGAGACTGTCAGGGGAAAAGCTAACTGCAGTCCTGGTTGAATAAAAATCTTTCTTACATGTTTTTCTGGAGACAAGGAAAATTGATAAAAATTTCTCACACTGCTGGTCTTTCTGGTGCCAGCTACTGATGCATCTGCGCTCAAGTGACTTAACTCAGGCTATGCCTCAGGCCTAGGAATGGCATCCCCAATTATCTATTTATCTACCTATAGCTGTTACCCTCTAAGATCGAAAATATTAAATTTTAACAGCTATTAACTTTCACTATTTTAATTATATTCTAGTAGGTAAAAATGTTTGTCCAATACAAAGGCATATGTACCCAGCCCTATCTTTCAAATATTAGTAAGGTAACCACGAAGTTAACTGTAACTTAAAAAAACTGGTTTTCTGAAGCGCCTGGGTGGCCCAGTCAGTTAAGTATCTGACTTCAGCTCAGTTCATGATCTTATGGTTTGTGATTTGAGCCCTGTGTTGGGCTTCATGCTGGAGGTGTGGAATTTGTTTGGGGTTCTCTCTCTTTCTCTTCTCTCTCTGCCCCTCCCCTACTCATGTTTTCTCTCTCTTAAAATAAATAAAAACTTAAGAAAAATGATTTTCTAAGTTACATGACCATGCTCAGTTAACTTGGATGTACAAATGTTTTTATTTTCTGTATGCAACGATTCTTTAAACTTTATAAACAGCTTTTCAATGCTAGGGTTTCCAAGTTGGTTCCATATCACTTTAATATTTGACGAACTGATTCAAATGTTTCTACAGTCTGAAGAATGATGACCAAGCCTGTCCATTTCTGCCTTAGGGTGGATAACCATAAAAACAGAATTACAGTGGGGCACCTGGGTACCTCAGTTGGTTGAGTGTCTGACTTCAGATTAGGTCCTGATCTCGTGGTTCATGAATTCAAGCCCCACATCAGGCTCTTAGCACCTCTGTGCTGATAGCTCGGAGCCTGGAGCTGGCTTCAGATTCTGTCTCCCCCTCTCTCTGCCCTCCCCTGCTCATGCTCTGTCTCTTTCTCTCTCAAGAATAAACAAAGAAAACTGCAGAATCAGGAGTATCAGGGACCAAAGATCAAACTCTCTTCCAAAATGGGAAGGTCTGGACAACCTCCCTGAATGGCTGACACCAGCTTCTGCTAAGGAACTCTAGGCACTGAGGAGTTTGCTTTACTAGAAAAATAGCACATGCCATTGCGGGATAGATAACTCAGAAGTGGTTCTGAGCAATGGTCACTAATGGTTCTGTTTCCTGGGGTCTTAACATTGTCAAATATTTGAAGAAAATGATCTCATCATGAGTAATCAAAAGACAAGTGGTTGTGCAAAATCACCAAACTACAGACTCCTGCGGCACCTATAGTCACAGGCTGCCAAGAAGTGGGGGGAAAACTCTTATGTGTTTGATTCAATCTGGTTTCTAACAGTTTATTTAATAAGCCCCCCTTCTAGGGAAACTACTTTAAAAAAAAACAAAAACAAAAATTAGCTGAAGGTTTTTATGGTTTATTTTAACTACTTCCTTTAAAAATAATGTTTTTGAATGTTTGTTTATCTTTGAGAGACAGAGACAGAGCATGATCATGGGAGGGGCAGAGAAAGGGGAAACACAGAATCTGAAGCAGGCTCCAGTCTGCAAGGGCCTGAAGCGGGGCCTGAAGCGGGGCTCAAACCCATGAACCGTGAGATCATGACCCGAGCTGAAACTGGACTGAGAGCCACCCAGGCACCCCTATTTTAACTACTTTCTGGAAGCTCTCTATGGATAGGACGATGGGATGAATTATACACATTTTTGAGTTTATGATTAGATATGCTCCTGAGTCATGTCAACAGATATTCTCTAAATTCTGGTTATTCAGAACGAGGTTCTGGCAAATCCATGTGTAATGCAAAGATTTTCTTTAACATTACACAAATTAGCACAAATTCACGTTTTTGAAGTATAGATTTCTGCATAGGATTTTGGAATATAGAACTGCATTGCTCAATATGGTAACCATTTAGCTACAGGCAGCTAATGAACACCTGAAATGTGGCTAGTCTAGATAGAAATATACTTTAGGTAAAATAATACCAAGTTTAAAGATTTAGTACTAAAGACATGGAATGTAAAATATTTCAAAAGTTTTAATACTGATTATATGTTGAAATATATTAGACCTATATTATTAAAGTAATTTCAACTGTTTTTTAAATAAAGCTACTAGAAAAACTTACATATATGGCTCCTATTTGTGGATTGCACTATATTTTGGTTGGACACCTCTTTTAAATATGTATTTATTCATTTTTGAGAGAGAGTGGGGAGGGAGCAGAGAGAGAGAGGGAGAGAGAGAATCTCAAGCAGGCTCCACACCCAGCATGGAGCCTGATGTCAGGCTCAAATTCAAGACCTGAACTGAAATCTAGAGTCAGATGCTTAACTGACTGAGCCCCCAGGTGCCCCTCGTTTGGAGAGCTCTTTTAGAGGAATATGGTAGAAAAATATATAGTCTCTGGATTTGGGCAGATGACCAGGTTTCAAATTGAGGCTCTGCTACTTGTCCAGCTCTTTTTTGTTTGCATATTTATTTTTGAGAGAGAGACAGACAGACAGACAGATAGATAGACAGAGAGAGAGCAGGGGAAGGACAGATAGAGAGGGAGATACAGAATCCAAAGCAGGCTCCAGGCTTGAGCTGTCAGCACAGAGCCCAACAGGGAGCTTGATCCCTCCAACAGTGAGATCATGACCTGAGCTGAAGTCAGACACTTAACTGATTGAACCACCCAGGCACCCCTTGTCTCGCTCTTTGATAGCAGGAATAGTTCCTTCTCAAAAGTCTCTATCTTCAAGCTTTAACATGCAATTAATACCATCCAACTGCCATGGTTGCTGTTGACAATCAAATCAAATAAAAATATAACAACCTAGAAGTGCCTAAGTGGCTCAGAGGCTTTGATTAAGCATCAGACTTTGGCTCAGGTCATGATATCATGGTTGGGAGTCTGAGCCCCATGTTGGGTGATGTGCTGACAGTTCAGAGCCTGGAGCCTGTTTCGGATTCTGTGTCTACTTCTCTCTCTGACCCTCCCCAACTCATATATCGTCTGTCTTTGTCTCTGTCTCAAAAATAAATAAATATGGGGCATCTGGGTGGCTCAGTTGGTTAAGCATCTGGCTTCAGCTCAGGTCATGATCTCACAGTTCATGGGTTTGAGCCCCGTGTTGGGCTCTGTGCTGACAGCTAGCTCAGAGCCTGGAGCCCATTTCAGATTCTGTGTCTCACTCTCTCTCTGACTCTCCCCTGCTTGTGCTGTTTCTCTTTGTCTCTCAAAAATTTAAAAAAAAAACACCATAAAAATAAATAAATAAATAAATATCCCCCCCCCCAAAAAAAAAAGAACAGGGGTGCCTGAGTGGCCTAGTCAGTTAACTGTTTGACTTTGGCTCAGGTCATGATCTCACAGTTCGTGAGTTCAGACATTGTGTTGGGCTCTGTGCTGACAGCTAGCTCAGAGCCTGGAACCAGCTTCAGATTCTGTGTCTCCCGCTCTCTGCCCCTCCCCTGCTTGTGCTCTCTCTCCCCCTCTCTCAAAGAATAAATGAACATTAAAAAAAAAATAGAACAACCTAGCAGAGACCCCAAGCCACAAAAACAAATTCATCTTTTTGTCATTTTTCAAGGGAAATTTGGACAATGATGACCTCACACAACTAAGGTTGAGCAATTAAGGGTAAGATAGTTTCGGTTTATTCTTCCTTTCCAGAATGTAAGGTAAAATTAAAGAGAACTCAACTAATGAATCATTTTATGGACCTCAATCTTTGAGGAATATAAGATGCATATGTAACTGAGGTGCTTTATTACAATGAATCTGAGAAAGCTATCTGACGTGGTCTTTATGGCCACATCAGATAAAGACCAGCGGAGGTGTCTCCATAGCCTCCTTGTGTTCTTTGTGTTTGGCTGGACTTCGAACCCCAAGCTCTAGGTCAGATTCTCTCATGTGTGAGTCTCCCACAGCTCCAAACCAAACTCCACTGCCCTTCACCATCGTTAAGTTGAGCTCTAATTTAAAGAATATGTTTTAAAGTTTCCATCTACCAAAAACCTGCTTTTTATTGGTTTTTACTAAAAATGTCTTTGTTTAATCAAAAGCTTTTCTATGAGCAGAAAGGATCTATTTATTAAATTGATAGTTTATTTCTCCTTTCAGCTCCTTAAATGTTGAACTATCCCTGTATTATGGGATCATCTTGATTAGGCTGTGTTACTCTTAAATACAACATTGTTCTTTATAACAAGCAAAGGAATAAAGGAAAAGATAGTGCAATTTAAGTCTTTCAAACTGGTCAGAAATTTAAGACCAAGAAAAGCAATATAGTGAGCTGAACAGCAATGATACTTTTTTGGCTTAAAAATATTTATTGATTTATTTATTTACACCTAACTTTCTATTCTAATCACAGAAAATACTTCAGATGTTCACTTTTCCCTCTAAAAGTTTATCATTTTAACTTTTTAAATGTTATTTATTTTTGAGAAAGAGCACATGCATATGCATGTGCAAACAGGCACAGAGAGAGGGAGAAGGAATCCCAAGCATGTGCTGATATGGGGCTCAATCCCACAAACCATGAGATCATGACCTGAGCTAATTAAAATCAAGAGCCTGCAGCTTAACCGACTGAACCACCCAGGCACCCTCTAAAAGTTTATCATTTTGAATAACACTTGAGCAAAGCTAAAACAGACTAACAATGCATATTTTCAACTATATCCACAAAAAATATTTAAGTCTATATACATCTATATTAAGTTGGAAGATTCGCTCTTCCCCATTCAATGGTAAGACCCAATGATTCACTCTAAATTCCTGACTTCATCACTATCAAAATTTCTAATGCAATTTAAACTATGTGAATGAAACAATGTTTGGAACAAATGGTCCAGATGTGAGCATCTGACTCTCATTTGTCTTGGGACAGAAATTGTGAGTGAAGATTAATGGCTTTAAATGCCAAACAGCCCAGACGTAACAAGTTAAAATGATGTACATGTAAAATGATTTAACTTTGGTCTTAGAAACATCCAAAATGTTTTCCATACTTAACTAAGGGAATGTAATTAAAACTGATTTTCAACCAACAAAGGCAAAGAATATTACATTTAATTAGTAAAGTTTAGGTTTAGGTAAAGACATTCTTGGGAGACTGTCCTATATACTTGAAGAAAGCTAGCAATCCAGTTTCCAGCTTCAATCTAGAATAATCCTGAATTTCTGTGCCCTAATTATGAATTCTAAGGAGAAAAATTAATAGTCAAAAAACATACCTCTATAGGATCACAGGACATTTTCCCTGATTCAGAGATCCCTTTCTATCTTTACTTCCCTATTATGAGTCCCTTTGGGCCTCTACATTCCACAAAGTACTTTTGATTATTTAGGAACTCTTGACTGTGAAGCATCTCAAGATTTTATATATTTTGAACTCATACTCAATGCAAGAATCTATAACAGAATATAATGATTTTCATGAATCCCATCTCTGCTTAAAACCTTCAGAGAAGACAGGATAAGCAAGTACCACTGTTTTGGGTAAATAATGAACCAACATTAACAGGACCCTCTATTTACTCATTTTTAAAATAAGGGAAAAGTGACAGTAATTAATTGCAATGTTGATAGAATGACATGAGCATATCCTGGCTGTCCTTTTTACAACATTAAGTACCATATCCATTAATTAGCCACATTTTAGGGGAGTGGGCAAATATCAAATATCAAATATAGACTGGTGTGCAAAGGACAAAAGGATTAAACTCATATTTCAATAGCCAACCATAAAGAGAAATCATTCTTTCTATGGCTAGCTAAGCTTTTGTCCTAAAGTTTACTTTCAATTTACCATGGCCAAGGTTTTAATAGCAATTTCTCCACATTTCCTCAGACAGTCCTCCATCATTCTGGCAAAGCATAACAAAATGGGATAATGAATTTTGGGAGAAAATTATGATGTATTTTCAGTTCAAACTGTAAGGCTTTATCTATATGCCTGTTACTTTCCATTAGTTACAGTATCCGATTACTAATGTACTAGGAAGAAAATGCACAGAAATAAATGTATGTTAAAGTACCGACATTCAATTCGTGTGGTTAAAAACTGATTTCTCTGCCAGAAAAATGTTTCATTTATTTTGACTGTCTGACCTCACTCTTGGGAATATGTCCTTAGAAAATAACTCAAGGGAAAAAGCAATTTATACCACAGAGGAATGGTTAATTAAATGGTAGAACCGCATATCAATGTGAACTGTGAAGGCATTAAAAATTATAATTATAAAAAGCATTCAACACTCGGAGAAACGCATACTATACAAAACTGTGGGGGGAAGCCTACAACAAAAATTATATATGCCGTACAATTACAATTATATGTGTGTATGTAATTGTATAATTATATACATAATTGTGTAATTATACTGTGTATATATATATATACAGTATATATGTGTGTGGGTGTGTACGTAAAACAACAGATACATGTGGTCAGAGTATGGAAAGGAACAAAAAAAAATGGAATTGATGACATGTGGGAATAATGAGTAAATTCCAATTTCCTCGAATGCTTTTGGAACACTGCTAATAAAATATTCTCATTTGCTCTCTCACTAAACTTCCTTTTCTACAGGCGAATTATAGGACACCCACTGGGCTGCCAAGCATTCCTAACATGTGAAGTCTTTCTTCACACAGAAGCAATATGATCTACTTACCATGGCTTCATTTTTGAAATCAAAATTTTGACAAGCAGGGTCAGGAACAATGGGAAAGATTATTTGAAATAGGAGCATGACAGAAAAACCAAAATTTGAGGTCAGAAGCTCTAGACCCCAATCCTACTCCACCTGAGAGGCATAGATAGAAAAAATACACTATTAGTTTAGACCAACTGTCCTAGGGTACATTCCCAGACACTTGGTTGTATGACCAAAGGCATGTCAGTTAACCTGTGAAAATCTCATTGTGAGTTTAAAGGATACCATTTTTTGGTATACAGTAAATGCTTAAACAAATAAGTACACCTAAACAGTGGTTCATGATCTATGTAAAATAAGCAATTAAGCGGGCCTCTCTGTCCAACTGTTTGTCATCAAAAAATATAAGTTAATGATCCTGCTTTAAACTAATAACCAGTTACAAAATATACTATCACCACCATCATCTGCTATTATTTTTATTATTACTTCTACTGCACTTACCTAGAAGCCAGCTGTAGAAGCTAGCTAGAATTTACTTATCGCACGGAGGGAAAAATCTAAAATGTCACTTAAACCTAATGATAAAGATGAGGGTACACAATCAAGAAGGAAAATAGAGAGCAAGTCCACAATTAAATGCATGATACAGATGGTAGAAGAGGGGGTAGAAGAATGTGAAACAATGCATACTACAATAAAACTCCCTGCAGAACAAATACATCTGATGAAATGGTTTCTAAATGCACTGCTGGTAGAGACTTCGCTACCACCTAAACCCAAACAAGGTGACTTAGGACTGAAATATATTTAACCAACACCCCTCTAGGATTTATTATTTTAATTCAATAAATAATTCATTCTCAAGCATATGTGATTTTATCTTTTTCAGAAACAAAGTGATTTAAAAATATTTACTAAGTACAATTTACTTAAAATACTCAGACTTACTGATAAAGAAGAGAAGCTCTAAAATCTAATCAAACATTAGAATCAAATTACTGGTTCAGAGAAAGAATTATATCTCCCCAATTAGTTGAAGAACTTTAAACTACAGAACCAAAGAGTCACTCTGTCCAGACAAAGAAAAGGAGAAGGCGTTTGGAGTGTGGCCCTGGGGAAAGGCCCATTACCCTGTGACTACTTTACAATAATGGCTAAACTGAAACAACAGATTCCTCAAATACAGCAGTGCTCTTGTATATATAAAGGATTCGTAGATGGCAATACAATCTAATTAATCTACAATCTAATTATAATTACATTTACCCAAAAAATTATAATATCATTGTAAATGTTACAAAATGCAAACAATGTACATTCTGGGTCTATTTCTTCTCTGAAATCATGACAGATAAACATATGGCAACATAGAAAAAGCCTTGATGTGAGGTGCAAGAGATAAAAAAAAAAATTAATGGAAATAACATGTAAAAAGCATACAAATTCATAGGCAAAGCTGAAAGGGAATGTGGGAAAAATAAGAAGTTGCTGTCATTCCTAAAGCAAGAAGTTGCAATGATGGAAAGTCATCATGGAAAGACTGACATGACCCAATCGCTGTTGGTTGGAATCCAACCAGTACATGGAATACAAAGATGAAGCTACAATTCCAACCCTCAAGGAGTTCATGATACAGCTAGGTGCTAAGAATTAAAGGAGGGGACCTCAAGCAGACTGGGAGAGGAGACACACAGAAAAGGGAAAATTTAGCTGAATCTTATAAAAATCAAATCATGCTGTGTTAGAGGATACAAACAGGTTGATGGCCACCATGGAAAATCAGCTAAAAACAGACTCTTATTCATCAAATGAAGAGTATTAGCCACATACACTAGTTCTGCAACCAAATTTTGGGGCATCTAAAGATGCCAAGTTGCAAGTGTCTCCCTGAAAATTCAGTCAGCCCACCTTAACATGCATCTTAGTTCACAGGCTTGCAAATTTTAAGGCTAACTTTTCGTTGTTTGTTTGAGAAAATCGAACAGATGGCTTACACAGCATAAACTCTCCCAAGAACTAATTTTTACCCATCACATGTGGTTAAAAATCCAGATTTATACCTACAGATTAGTGAGCAACAGAAACCGTCATAATGACTTGACAATTATTCAGTGTGACAGCTGTTTGTGCCACTATCAAATGTGAGTTTTAAAACATAGGCTCACACCTCTGGTTCCTCTGGATTAAAATATAACACCCCCCCAAAAAAAAACCCAAAACAAAAACAAAGAACCTGAGTCACAATACCCATCACAGGTACAAAACAAGTATTTGCGAAGAAAATTTTAGAAGGTAACTACATACCTGACAAAACCGCAGATATAACATACTCACTCATCCCAATGTTAATACTGATAGTAAGGCCTCAGGACATATTTTCATTAAAAAACAAAACCAAGGTGCCTGGGTGGCTCAGTTGGTTAAGTGTCTGACTGAGGTTCAGGTCATGATCTCACAGTTTGTGAGTTCGAGCCCAGTACTGGGCTCTGTACTGACAGCATGGAGCCTGCTTGGGATTCTCAGTCTCCCTCTCTCTCTCTTTCTGCCCCTGCCCTGCTCATGCTCTGTCTCTCTCTCAAAAATAAACAAACATTAAAAAATCAAAATTAAAAACAAACAAAAGAAATTACAAAAATTAGCAGTGGTACCTGTATGCTGCAGAGGAGTCCTACCCAAATGGTAAGATATATCACTTTGGTGATATTTTTGGGGGGTGATATTTTTAACACATCGATCAGCTGCTATATAATAGAGAACATCAAGAAACTTTCATTCACATCACAAGATCCCAAATGCATAATTTGTTCGGTTTTGTCTCAAAGAGGCCAGCCTGTGCCTCTCAGGCTGTAAGCCCCTTGAGATTTAGAGCTTCTTGATTACTACTGCATTCCAATGCCAAGTCCAAAGGCCAGACATAGTATATACTTGATCTTTATTTATTTATTTATTTAATTTGTTTAGGTCAACTCTCAGGTACTTCTTAGTGGGCTATACAAGTTTTCTTAATAATGACTATTAGGTTAAAAAACAATTAGGATGAGAAATTAGGACCAGAACTTCAGCCTTGATTTAAATCCAAATAAAAACAAGGTAAATGTTGGCTTTGCTTCTAACGAGGGATAACACAAAGCACTCTTCTATTTTAATACTTTGTTCCATGCTTTTATATATATACATTTTAAATATAACAGAGAAGTTATACTGTGCAGTAATATTACTCTGCAACTTTTTATTGAAATTACATAAAATGTATATTCCTGATTTTGTAAAAGTTTTAGAAATTCTAGACTATGTTTGCATTAAAAAACAAAAAAGAGGGACAAACACACCAAGGAGTTAAGTTATGTGATAACGTTAAGGGTACAGAACAGTCAAAACAATCTCAAAAAAGAACAAAGTTAGAGGACAAACTACTCAATGGCAACTGATTTTTAGTAAAGATGCCAAATCAATTCAACGAGGAAAGAAAAGTCTTTTTTAACAAATATTGTTGAAGCTGGTTATCCAAGTAGAAAAAACTAGTCTCAATATCGTCATTCCATCTACAAAAACTGTTTCAACATGGATTACAGATTAACACCCAGAAAGTTTCTAGAAAAAGAGCAGAAGAGTATTTTTATGACCTCACGGTAAGCAAAGAATTCTTGGATGGTCACACACAAAAAAGTGCAAGCCATAAAATTTTTTTTAATTGATAAATTAGACTTTATGAAAATTGAGGTTTTCTGCTCATCAGCAGATACTATTAAGAAAATAGACAGATGGGCCATAGATTAAAAAAATTACAGCTCATATATCTAACAAAGGGACTCTTATCTAGAATGTAGATAGAATTCTGACAACAATAAAAACTTAAATAACTTAATTTTTGAAGTAAGATTTGAATAGACAATATTTAGATGGACCAAATTAATGTATCTTCAGAAAGGAAGGTAAAGCAATCTCTAATATATACAGGTAGTCAACATCACTAGTCATCCAGAAAACGCTCGTTATATCATAATGAGCTACCATCACACACTAAAATAGCTACGATAAAAAATGTTAAGGAGGAACTGAGGTATATGGAATTCTCATACATTCCTGATAGGAGTGTAAAAAGTACAACCATTTGACTGTCAGAAAATTGCTTAGAAGTTTTCTATTAAGGTAAACATACATCTATCCAATGACTAAATAAATCTATCCCAAGAGAAATTAAAACATAGGTCCACAAAAACTATAAAAATGTTTACAGCAGTCCTATTCATAACAGCAAAATACTGGAAACAACCCAAATGTCCAGCAACAGGTAAATGGATAAACTGATGCACATCCATACAATCGAATACTAACATTAAAAAGGAACAAGCCACTAATTCATATATAAAACTCAAAAACACAAGTGCCAGATCAGATCCTCAAAATGAATGACTTACAAAAAAAAAAAAAAAAGTACCATCATGATTAACAAAAGAATATACACTACATGATTCCATTTACATGGGAGATGGGGGCACCTGGGTGGCTCAGTCAGTTAAGCATCTGACTCTTGATTTCAGCTCTGGTCATGATCTCAGGATTCTGAGATCCAGCCCTGCGTCAGGCTCCGAGCTGAGCATGGGGCCTGTTTAAGATTCTTCCTCCCCCTCTCCCTCTGCCCCTCCCCTGCTCACATGCACTCCTTCTCTAAACAAATAAACAAAAATATTTAAAGAAATGGAAATACAGGAGAAGAAATGAGATACTGGTTGCAGGAGGTTAAATTTCTGGTAAGTGTAAGTGTTCTACGTTTTAGGTAGCACTATGGTTACACAAGAGTGGACAATCAATTAAAAAAAATTATTAGACTGAACACAATATTGGGGCATTTTATTTGAATCCTATATATTTTAAAAAATCAGCTCCAAAGGCTTCCACCACCTGTTCTGCTGCCCTCCTCTAGGGGAAGTTTCTAATGGAAGGTATCTTCATGGCGTGTGGAAATCACTCAGGCTGTACATCAGGTCTCTGTACAATGGCTATGAAAGGGTCTTCTTTCAGCACATCCGTCGGGCCAGCTTATGCTATCCTTCAAATTTCCTGCAGTTTGGCATCCTGAAGGGTAAGCTTGATAATCAGACCAGCACTCCTGCATCCTGACTGACCAGCATTCACTTCTAATCAATAACAGAAGTGGGAATGGTGCCAGGGTGGGCCTTATGCCAAAGTAACAATTCTCCTTCTATTCTAGAGCAACCGCCCTTCTGAGGCTCTAAGCCTTCCAACCAGAGGGAAGGACATCTGGAAATATGCTGCCATGCCATGTGCTTGGCCCCTGTGGATGACAGCTGTAGGCACTGCAAGCGAGGGGTGCTGTGCCAGCCTCGTGGGACACTGCGGAGCACAGCAACCCCACACGCTGCCAATACGGAAAAAGTGCGAAAGACATGACTGAAGGGGAAGTAGTAGCAAATGGTTGCAAGCAGAAGTTCATTTCCCTTGGTTATGATTCTTCCCCAAACAAATAGGAATTGTTTATCTCACTTCCATATTCAACTTAGGCCCTAATTCTCTATCTATTCAGAGCCTTAACTTTTCAACTCTACCAAGGATCTATTTAAAAAAAAAAAAAAACCGACAAAAACTAAATACTTCTGGGCACCTGGGTGGGTTGGTTGATCAAGTGTCTGACTCTTGATTTTGGCTCAGGTCATGCTCCCCATGCTGTGAGATGGAGCCCCACATCCACCTTGGTGCTGTTAGCACAGAGCCTGCTTGGGATTCTCTCCGCACCCCCCCCCCGCCCCTCCTCCACACATGCTTTCTCTCAAATAAATAAAACGGGAAAAAAATTAAAAACAAAGAAAAAATCCTAATACTTCCAAGGAAGCTAACACTCAATGTAAATCAATTCAATCATATAAACTGCCCTAGAAAGCATTACAAAATTTTAGAGATATGGAAAAATTTGCATTTATAAAATCTGAATTGGTATACAAACACCAAAGTAGTCAGCTGTAAAGGAAAACTCAGGTGTATGTGTGTTGGCAGGAGGCCATTTATTTTTGGTTTTATGTTGTACCTGCAACTGTCTGAATTATGCTTATATTAAGGCATGACATTTTGATGTTATTTGTATTATGTAGCCATTTATTCTATTCTAGAGCAGTAAACAGTGACCAACTGATAACAAAGGAAAACTGATTTAAAAGCCTTTCTTCAGATACTCATAAACACAATACACTTTTTCTTAAACCATACTGATAATAAAACAAATTTTCCTATTTATCTAAGATTTGAGTAGGGTAAGCTTCTTGCATGGAAAGATAATAGAAACAACTAAAATAGTAATAATAATAATAATAGCTACCATTACTACATTTCCATTTATTCTTTGCAAATAACATAACATTAATTTATTATATACAAAGATTGGTGCTAAGCACTGTTAATATTTTATGTACACAACACCAAAACAATGGGAAGTACCATCATGATTAACACCTTACTCAGCCAGAAAATAAGGCTCAGGGAAATTAAGTTATGCCTAATGTCATAGAGCTAAGATGTGATAGCTCTGTTGGATGTCAGAGCCCATAACTATAGCAAAAGAAACCTACACTGAATGATGCTGAAAGAGTAAATTATTATAGGATTCCATCAAGTTTGTATACTGTGACCAAGGATTTAATAAGAGAAAAGAAATGAACATTGATCTTAGTGCAAAGAGACTTCATATTCTTATACAGTTCCTTTCTTCAAAAATATGTGAAGATAAATGTAGTCTATAGCTAATGTGGGCCCAGGGGAAGGTAGAACAGTAAAGTAGAAGTTATTATGTAGGAACCCATTTATGACCTCAACTGACAATCAGATAAACTTCTGACAAAGCAGGCCCAGTCTGTCAAATGAATGGGCTCAAGGACTAAGAAAAATTAAACCATAATTTTGAAAATGTTGGCTCCACACCAAGATCATCCTTTTCTTCCCAGTACAGATCCTCAAAATGAATGACCTACCAAAAAAATGTTCTGTCCCTCAATATTTCCAAACACACAGGTACCTTTAGAAAAAGGGATAAATACTACCTAGAGGCATATAGGCACAAATATAAAGGATCAATAGCCATCATTGCTCATTAAAGTCACCACTTTAATGATGACGCCCTAAAACATAACCAGGTATTCTAATGTGTTTTCCAAGAGAGGCTAAAGGATAGAAACAGGTCAAAACCAGCTAGAAAATAAGACCTCTTTGGCAAACGTTTTAGTGATGCAATTAGCACCCACTCAATTCATCTGTTAAGACAGCTCAATCTTATTTTGGCATTAAACTAAAATTGGTATGGGCAAGACAGAATAAACATGGCAATAAATGAACTGGGAAAAGTACCAACTATGGGATCTCATGAACAACTCCACCCAATACATATATAAGTCCTAGGGATGAAGCAGACTCTTTGTTTGGAAGGGTTTATCTTGCATTCTTCCTCCAGACCCCATGCTTCTTCCGCAAGTAGGAAGAGAAATAGGAATCTGCTGCAGCTAAAGGCTACAGCTGCACCTTGCAGATGTCAGGCTGTTAGCTCTAAGATGGGCAGCCATGCTATATGCATTGCTGGCTCCCTCCCGGTCACCGCCCCGTCAGTCAGCACTATGGCTGTGCTCAGAGAGCAGTGAGGGGTTCTTCCTGTTAGCACCCTTTGGGATCAAGCAAAGGAAAATAACTTATCTGGGAAATGTTCTTCATCATAGAAATTTCTCTACAAGATTTTATATCCTTGCCTCTTAATGACCAAGCTTGGAGGGAAAATGCTGATATGATGACAATGTCTTAGTTTCTTCCTTTGTGAAAACAAAAACACTACCACCTGGTTTTTATTTCCCCATCCCTGGGGGGTGGGAGCTATTACGAAGATAAAAATCTTTGAAAATTAAAAGCACAAGGCAAACACAAGGCTATTATTATCGTGGGGACTGAATCCAAACAACATAAATGGAAGGTAGCTGGGGACTTTGGCAGAGGGAATAACCGTACCTGCCATCACACCAAACTTCTAAGTTCTAATAATATCCACTTATATATTACGAGGAGATCGCCAATAGAAAGTAAACAGGCAGAGAGTCTATAAAACAGGCTGTGCCCTCCACAAATGGCCCTGCCTTCCTTGCCTCAGGCATTTTGGAATCTTCTACTTTAAGGCCCACCTCAAACCTCCTCAAGTGCACTCTGACAGGATTAAACTTTCCCACATCTGCACTCTCACAGCCCCTTATAAATATCTGTACAATGTCATCTGCCAAACTGCACTACCATTTGTTAGTGCCCATCTCTCTCTGCAAGCCCATGGGCTTCCTTGAGCTCTTCACTTTTATAACCATGGCAACTACCCAGCGTATCTGATACACAGTATAGCCTTAGAACTCTTTCTAATTCCAGTTAACTAAAATGTAATACAGAAAGATTTCTATACCTTTTCTATTAAAGCAGAACTTCCCAAGCTGTCATCCAAGAAACAGTGAAGAGGTGTGAATCATTGAATGTACGGAGGTATTGATTTCCTCAGCCTGGGACAGCCAGTCAGAACTTACCAATTTCTTGGTGTGCTGTGATGTGAAAAGGTTGAAAAGCCCTGTATAAGCCTGCAGTGCAGATTTAATTTTTATAAAACATTAAATAGAAAAGTAGAGTTAAACACTACACAAATGGTGACATCAACTGAGGCATCCAGAAAGAATATGACTAGAGACTCTTCAACAAATGGTACTGGGAAAAACTGGACAGCTACATGCGAAAGAATGAAACTGGACCACCTTTTTCACTATACACAAAAATAAACTCAAAATGGATTAAAAACCTAACTGTGAGACCTGAAACCATAAAAATCCCAGAAGAGAGCACAGTCACTGACACAGGCCAGAACATCTTCTAGGTATGTTTCCTGAGGCAAAGGAAACAACAGCAAATATAAACTATCTGGATTACATCAAAATAAAAAGCTTCTGCACAGCAAAGGAAACAATCTACAAAACAAAAACACAACCTAAGGAATGGGAGATGCTTGTAAATGACACATCCAATCAAAGGTTAGTATCCAAAATAAAGATGAGGTGCCTGGCTGGTTCAGTCACTAAGAGCATGCGACACCTGATCTCAGAGCTGTGAGATCAAGCCTCACGATGGGCATAGAGTACTTAAAAACAAACCCAAATTATATAAAGAACTTATGTAACTCTACGTTAAAAAAAAAAGTTCAAGTAATCCAAATACAAATGGGCCAAAGACATGAAGAGAAATTTCTCCAAGATATACAGGGGCACCTGGGTGGCTCAGTCGGTTAAGCATTGATTTCAGGTTAGATCATTATCTCATGGTTCATGAGCTCAAGCCCCACTTCTCTCTCTCTTTCTCCCTCTCCCTCTTCCTGCCCCTCAGGGGATTCTGTCTCTCTGCCCCTGCCCCTCACTCATTTGTATCCTCTCTTTCTCTTTCTCTCTCAAAAAAAATAGAAGACGAAGAAGATGATCACGACATACAAATGTCCTACAGATGCACGAAAAGCTGTTCAACATCATTCATCATTGGGGAAACACAACCCAAAACAATGAGATACCACTTCACACAGGTCAGAATGGCTAAAACCCAAAACATAAGAAATGACAACTGTTTGTGAGGACGTGGAGAAATAGGAACCCGCATGCACTATTGGTGGGAATGCAATCAGCAATAGCTACTGTGGAAGACAGTACAGAGGTTCCTCAAAAAATTAAAAATAAAACTACCTTATGATCCAGTAATTCTACTGCTGGGTACTTATCCAAAGAATCCAACAACAGTAATTGAAAAGGAGACCTGGAGGCACTGGGCGGTTTCGTCAGTTGTCGGACTTTGGCTCACGTCATGATCTCAGGGTTCACAAGCTCAAGCCCCACATTGAGCTGTCTGCTGACAGTGCGGAGCTTGACTGGGATCTTCTGTTCCCACCTCCTCTCTGACCCTCCCCCACCTGTGAGTGTGCCCACATGCTCCTCAAAAAAATAATTAAAATAAAAACGATATGTGTGCCCCTATGGTTACTGCAACATAATTAATAATAGCTGAATTATGGAAGCAACCTAAGTGTCCATTGCTAGAGGAAGAAAAAAGATGTGGTGTGTATATATACAATGGAATATTATTTAGCCATAAAAAGAATGAAATCTTGCCATTTGCAACAACATTGATGGAGCTAGAGAGTATAATGCTAAGTGAAATAAACCAGTCAGAGAAACACAAATACCATATGATTTTACTCACATGGAATTTAAGACACAAAAAAAATGAACAGAGGAAAAAAAGAAACAAAGGAAAAGTGGAAGAAAAAAAAGAGAAACAAAAACAGACTCTTAACCATAGAGAACAAACAGATGGTTACTAGAGGGGAGGTAAGGGAGGAGGATGGTGGGGATGGTGAAATAGGTAAAGAGTATTAAGAGTACACTTAACATGAGGAACACAGAGTAATATATGGAAACTACAATGTACACCTGAAACAAATAGACCGCTGTATGTTAGCCACACGGGAATTAAAATTTTAAATATAAATGAAATAAAATAAAAAAAGAATATGACTAGAAAAACTGTTTCACATACTGTTCATTAGAAAATAAATGTTTCAGAACACTGGCAGCAGGTAAAGCATCATATCCTGAAAGAGAAAAATAACACAGCCACCTCGCATAGCCGTCAGTCTGTGTAAACACCATATGGTTTGCTAATTTAATCAAAAAGAACCCCAGAATTTACTTTTTCATCCTGCAGATAAAAAATGAAAATAAAGTTGCTAGAAATATTTCAGAAATTATTTTGCCACCCCCAGATGTCTAATAAAATACATACAGCACTCAAGCTTATTCATCCTTTTTAAACCTCCCCTTGAGAGCACAAAAACTCTTACAGACCACATTAAACCAAAACAACCGATCCGCTCAGTCTTTTCATTTTCATTTCTATTTGAAAACCAATCATTACTTTGAATCATACCCTTCCCCCAACCCAGTTCAAACCCTCTGGCCCTCTATTCAACCTTCAACGGACAAAATTCTGACTGTCACCATATCTCTTACCTAGATTATAGTAATCATCTCAAATGGTCTCCCTCATTCTAAGACTACACCTAAAAAATTCACTTTTTGCCCAGAAGCTCCCATCATCAAAAATGTCAATCAAGAAGGCCCCTTGCCCAAGCCGGGCACTGTCTTTCACCGGTTTTCCTGTTCCCCAGCTGGGTAACCGGCGGCTTCTAGCATCTCTTCCAACGGGGGGCCGGGAACTGGGCAGTTATGGCCGAGGTGAAGGTGAAGGTACAGCCACCCGACGCAGATCCCGTCGAAATAGAAAACAGGATTATAGTATTATGTCACCAGTTCCCTCATGGAATCACAGACCAAGTAATTCAGAATGAAATGCCTCATATAGAAGCCCAGCAGCGGGCAGTGGCCATCAATAGACTGCTGTCCATGGGCCAATCGGATCTCTTAAGGAGCAATACAGGCCTTCTGTATAGAATAAAGGATTCTCAGAATGCTGGTAAAATGAAAGGATCAGATAACCAAGAAAAACTAGTATATCAAATCATAGAGGATGCAGGAAATAAAGGAATATGGAGTACAGATATCCGATACAAAAGTAACCTACCATTAACAGAAATTAACAAAATTCTAAAGAATTTGGAAAGTAAAAAGCTTATCAAAGCTGTTAAGTCTGTGGCAGCCTCAAAAAAGAAAGTACATATGCTCTATAACCTGCAGCCAGACCGGTCTGTGACTGGAGGAGCCTGGTACAGTGACCAGGATTTTGAATCAGAATTTGTAGAGGTGCTTAACCAACAGTGTTTTAAATTTCTGCAAACCAAGGCAGAAACAGCATGAGAAAGCAAACAGAATCCAATGATACAAAGAAATAGTTCATTTGCCTCATCACATGAAGTGTGGAAGTACATCTGTGAATTGGGGATCAGTAAGGTAGAATTGTCCATGGAGGATATTGAAACTATCTTAAATACACTCATTTATGATGGGAAAGTGGAGATGACTATCATTGCTGCAAAAGAAGGCACAGTTGGCAGTGTGGATGGACACATGAAACTGTACAGAGCAGTCAATCCGATCATCCCACCCACAGGTTTGGTCCAGGCCCCCTGCGGACTCTGCCCAGTTTTTGATGACTGCCAAGAAGGTGGTGAGATTTCACCATCAAACTGTATGTATATGACAGAGTGGCTCGAATTTTAAAAGAGCTAGGAACTTTACTGACATCTTGCAAATGATGTTACTTTGAGAGCAAATAATTTAATTCATGATGGAACATCAAATACGTTTGAAAGCAAACTTCACAATAATGAATAGACCAACTGCTATGAAAAAATATTTTTTTATCTATGAAGACTAAATTTATATCGGTAGAGTAGCCAACGGAATATGAAGCCAGTAAGGTTAATACTGAAAGCCATTCTCCGATAAATTCTTAGAACTTCTGGAAGACCACCTTCAGAAGCCTTCAAGACTTTGATGGTTCTTGGAAAAAGAAGCCAATAAATCCATATTTGCAAAAAAAAGTCAATCAAGTCATACTTCCCTGATTAAAATAAAAAACAGGGGCACTTGTTGGCTTAGTCCATGGAGCACGCAACTCTTGGTATCACTCTCTGAGTTCAAGCCACACACTGCATATAGAGGCCTACTCAAAAAAAAAAAAAAAAAAAAAAAAAAAAGAACAACAATCTCTGAGAGTTTAAATCCTACTTTCTACATTGTTCCTGAGGTAAGGTTCTTGAACACAGCATAGGACATGCTGTGTAACTAGGACCCTCACTACCTCTACAGGCTTATTATTCGCCACTTTTGACCTTATATTTTGTGGAACTCTTAATCTTCTTCAGGCTAAGTTTTATTCATACATGTACAGCTGGCCTGGATATCACCTCTTCACGGCGTATTTTTCTTGATTCACTAAGCTAGGATAAAAGACTCTTCTAGATAGAGGTTCTTATTTTTCTTTTAGCCAAAAGGTTATTGTAGGGCTGAGTGGCAATAGCTCCAGTTCACTAAGGATCCTTCTCCAAATTCCTTGGCTTTGATCCTCTGCTGGTTTTAAGGGCTTTTAAATCTTTTAGCACATACTATCTCAAAACTCATGTGGATATAGATGAATGTAAAAAGATCTTGCAAATTCTTTGTAGAGAAGAGCAGAGTTTTTATTAATCTTCTATTCTATGTTTCACATGTACCTTTCCATACCTCACTGAGAGCTATACTTCTTTAAACCTTACTCCAAATTCTTTAGCTTCTCACTTGGTGATTTACTGCCTATGGTCAAAAAGATAAATGCAACATCACAGGTAGAGGCAAGATTGTACTGCACAAGGAACTACCATTTCCAACCTTCATCGTAACATCTACTCAAAAGGTGAGAGGCAGAGTGTTTAAGTGCTGAACCTTGTAGATCCTTTATCTGTTTGCATTCTCAAAATCACCACCTAAAAGGGACTGTCCTTACCCTTTTTATGCTTTCCTCAATTTAACCTGGCTCCTAAGCCCTCTCCCTTTCTCCTCAGCACTTATTTTTGTAACATACATATCAAACGTTTAAAAAATACATAAAACATATATATCGTAGATATATTATATATATATTACTTATTAATCATATCTATTATCTGTCCCTCCCATAGAATTGAATCCCCATCAGCAGGGTCTTTGCTTTACTTACTGATGTAACTTCAATGCCTACAGCAGTGCCTGTTACACAGGGAACCTCACTTAAGTATTTAAATGAATGGATGAATAACAGATGAATAACAATGGGGCAGATGTGATAATTATTTGAAACTACTCTTATCCCTCTCTCAAAATTCACTCCAACAAGTTCGGAACATACCACCTAAACATACCAAAACAATCTATCTTCCACTACCATAAACCTATCCAAACTTGTTGATTTTTACTTCTGGTTGTGTTGCTTTCAGCCACGCCCCCATACAACCCCTTATACCACAGGAAGAGTGATCTTTATAAAATATAAATAAGGTCATGTTACTTCCCCTTCCAAGGGCTACCCATCACTCTAAGAATAAAATCCAAATTCCTCACCCAGGCTTAGAAAAGTCTACAGGAGCTCTCTCTTCCCTCACTTCCTCTCTACCTTCTCTTCATCTACTGCCCTGCAGCAATACTAGCCATTGTTCTACCCATAGAACAGATCAAGCTCATTCCCACCAGAAGACCTTTACACTGCTTTTCCCTGTCTGGAATAGTCTTAACCTCTGCTATCCCCTAGGCTAACTTGTTTATGCTATTCAGACAACAGTTCAGTTTACTTATTCAAGCAGCCCTCAACTGACCACTATCAATACCCTTTTTTTTTTTTAACTATTTCTTTTATCCCAACTTAGAAGTACTTCTTAAAAAAAAAAAAAATCTTTAACTTTCACAAGTACAAAGAAATCCCTTGATACCATTCATCCAAAGTCACTAATTAACTGACCTATTTGTTTATCATTATCTGTTTACCTACCTACCTAACTACCCTTTCACTCACTCTACCACTCACTCTACAAGTTTGTCTCAACTGCCTGAAAGTAAGTGGACATCATCCCTACTCTTTAAATATTTCAGGGCATAATTGCTAAGATCTAGAATATTTGCTTATATAACCAAAGTACATGACCAAAATAATTGACATTAGTAACATAGCCCTATCTAATCTATAGACCTTATCTAAAATCCATATGGAAAAACAAAACTGAGGGGTCTCTGAGGACCAAGACAAGCTGGAAAAGTTAGTCACTTTATTACATAATGAAATACTACTCAGCCATAAAAGCAAACTATTGATATACACAGTAACCTGTATGAATACTAAATGCATTACGCTAAGTGAAAGAAGCCAGACACAAAAGGTTACTTACCCATGATTCCATTTATATGACATTCTGGAAAAGGCAAAACTATAAGGATAGAAAACAGGAATGTCTGGGTGGCCCAGTCAGTTAAGCCTGTGACTTTGGATCAGGTCATGATCTCATGGTTCATGAGTGTGAGCCCCGCATGGGGCTCTGTGCTGACAGCTCAGGGCCTGGAGCCTGCTTCAGATTCTGTGTCTCCCCCTCTCTCTTACCCTCCCCTGCTAGCACACACTCTCTCTGTGTCAAGAATAAATAAATATTAAAAAAAAAAAGTTATATCCAAGGAAAAGAGAAAAGGAATTAAAAGGAAAACAAAAATCCTAAAATGGTATTAATGTCTAAATATAGTAGTAACCTACTAAATATAAATAGGCCAGTTACCAAGTAAAAGAATATTTCTAGACTGAATTCAAACAAAATCCAAATATTTGATATAAGACTCATTTGATATAACTCATGTCTAAACCCTAGCAATAATGAAAGGTTAAAAAAATGATGAAAATAGGAAAATAGATTAGCAGATATGAAATGTTAATATTAGAGAAAATGGGCTTTAATCCAAAAAGTATGAATGAGGACCCGCAAAAAAAGGTCATCATCCAAATGATAAAGGAATGACTCACTAGGAAAATATAACAATCCTGAACCAAGTATGTACCCAACATCACAGGTTCAAAAACAAAATTTTGATAGAATTGCAAAGAGAAACAGACAATACACAATCACAGTGGAAAGTTTTAAGTCATCTTCTTAAAAACCAATAAGACTGAAAAATTAGTATAACTATAACATAACACAACAAGTCTCACAAATGGAAATGTTCATTAGGCAGTAAGATGATTCCGGAGTTCAAAAGACAAATATGATCTGGGTGCCTGGGTGGCTCAGTGGGTTAAGTGTCCGACTTCGGCTCAGGTCATGATCTCACAGCTCATGGATTCCAACCCTACGTGGACTCTGTGCTGACAGCTTGGAGCCTGGAGCCTGCTTCACATCCTGTGTCTCCCTCTCTCTGCCCTTCCCCTGCTCATGCTCTATCTCTCTTTCTCTCTCAAAAATAAACACTGGGGAGCCTGGGTGGCTCAGTCAGTTAAGCAACCGGCTTCGGCTCAGGTCATGATCTCATGGTTCATGGGTTCAAGCCACACGTACGGCTCTGTGCTGACAGCTCAGAGCCTGCAGCCTGCTTCAGATTCTGTGTCTCCCTGTCTCTCTGCCCCTCCGCTGCTCATGTTCTGTTACTGTCTCTCAAAACTAAATAAACTTTAAAAAAAAATTTTAAAAATAAATAAATAAACATTAAAAACAAAATTTAAGCAAAACTTTTTTAAAAATTTAGGGGAGACAGGGTGGCTCAGTCAGTTGAGTATCCAACTCTTCATTTTGGGTAAGGTCATTACCTCACAGTTCTTGAGATAGAGACCCGCATTGGGCTCTAACAGACAGTGTGGAGCCTGCTTAGGATTCTCTCCCTCCCTCTCTTTGTATCTCTCTCTAAATAAATAAATAATCACTTTTTAAATAAAAAACCCAAAACCCAAAAAGAGATAAATTTAAGAGTCATGAGCATATGTGTGTGGGTAAAGCCATGGCAGGATGAGATTGTGGAATATACTTAGAGTACTGAACAATCACCCTCAAAAGAGCAGAAAGTATGGAGTATGAAATATCCTCTCAAAGTCTATCTTCACACTCACCCACTATTTTCATTTGTCCAGCTAAGTGTATATATTGATGTGGATATGCAAAATGAATGAAAATAGAATAGAGTGGCACCCTAAAAAAAAAAAAAAACCCAAAAAGTTGAAGGACCTTCAAATACTTGTACTGAAGTGTTTAAAAGTGATTCAAGAAGGATGCCTGGGTGGCTCAGCCATTAAGCATAGGACTTTGGCTCAGGTCATGATCTCATGGTTTGTGAGTTCAAATCCCACAACCAGTGACCTCAAGCACTACATTGGGTAAAACATGAGCCCCGCTTTGGGTGAGCCCTGCTTCTGTCTCCTCACTTCTCTCTCTCTCCTTCTGCCCCTCTCCTGGGATTCTCTTTCTGTGTCCCTTGCTCACTTGCACCCTCTCTCAAAAAAAAAAAAAAGTTTATGAAAGTGACTCCAGAAAACAAAATTCCTAAGACAAATCAATGGTTCTCCTGCCTCTCCTCCAGATACTTTTCAAAGATTAGGTGTTAGAGAGAGTTCCCTTGGCTAGTAAGACAGGGAAACACTTCTAATTTTATTCACTTTCCAAAATAAAGACGGATGGGGCACTGGGTGACTCCGTTGAGTAAGCATCAGACTTCACTCAGGTCATGATCTCATGGCCAGTGGGTTCAAGCCCCGCTTAGGGCTCTGTGCCAACAGCTCAGAGCCTGGAGCCTGCTTTGGATTCTGTGTTTCCCTCTCTCTCTGCCCTTCCCCTGCTCATGCTCTTTTTGTCTCTCAAAGATTAACAAACATTGGGGAGAAAAATTAAAAACAGAACAAAGACAGAAAACATTTCTGTATCAATTACTAAGCCTGGCATCTACCTCTCACTTTTGACATTAATGAAAAGCAGGGCTGGAATGGGATGGTGGCAAATGATGGGTCTTGGACCCAAAATTTAAGTGCAGAGAGGCAAATCCGGGAGCACCTCAAATTTTTTGCTGAGGAACCTCATTTGCCTCACCAGTCCCAGTTTTGTTGAAGATGATTAATGTTCTTTGGGCAACCAAAAGTCCACGTGGCGATCTGCCATGCTTCTCTTTTCTTGGGGAAACAGAAGTATGCTGTGCTTTTGAATATACGGTTCTCATTCAAAAACAAAAACAGCTACTGTCAGCTTCATCATGGTATTAGACCTAGGAAGGGTATGGACAACTTATTTCATTTAAAAGGGATGAATAGAAAAATCAGTCTCATACTAGATTGCAGACTCCTTATCCTATGAAAGAATAAAAGAGCTATATTTCTCTTTAGCCAGGCCACTAAAGGAAAACCCATTCTTTATGAACAATGAAAAACAAACTTTTAAGAACACTTGGACACACCTCAAGACAATAATATCTGAGGCAATATCATGCCTACCACAATCAGTCCCAACTTTTACTAACTCCAAACTTCAAAAGAAAGCACTTAATTGGGAGTCAGGAGACTGTTCCGAATCTCAACTCTCTCTTTCCCTGACCTTTCTAACCTTCCATTATCTCCACTGCTTAAATGAGGCAGCAAATTTAAAATCTCTCAAAAGGCTCTTCAAAAACTACAGATCCTAACCTGTTCTAACTGTAATCACACCTCTTTCCGTGGAGGCTTGCCTTCACAGGAGCTGTCAGATAAAATGCTGGCTGCCAAGGGCTCTTCAAATTCTAGGACGTTTAAAACTCAGAATCCCAGGAGGAGGAGGAGAGAGGAGAAGGAAAAGGAGAAGACAGAGACAGACGAAGGAGACAAAGGAGACGGAGATGAAGAAAGGCAAAAAGACATTTTCCTAACAGAAAGGGCTTTAAATTCTATAATTATTTATGATATAAGTACCACGGAGCCATTACCTAACTTCAGCTTAAAATACTGAAATTGTTACTTTAGATATCAGAATTATTAAAAAACTTAATCTGAAAAGTTGTAAACTCAAGATTTTACCTTAAGACGGGTTGCACGACTAAACACTCAGCAGTCAAAAGAGCTTAGTCAATTACCCCTCCCCCTCCCCACTGTGCTTTTCCCGGCTATTTACTTGTAAAAGCTACCAGTACCAGATTCTCTCCAGTGATAGATATGGTAGTGACTTTGTCAAGGTCACAATCAGGAGCCAATAACAATTGTAACGTAAGGTTTTAAGCCTGGCAACCTGTTTGAGATTACAATCTTTATTTAGACCAATATTACCAAAGCAGAACACTTAAATTTGTTTACAGATGAAGGAAGAAAGAAGTCTAGGACATCAAATTCCTCGCTGTGATATTTATCCTAATAAATACACTGGAACAACCATTTGTGAAAACACGGAAGTCAAGAAACAAAATGCGAAATTAAAGGATTGAACTAATTCTAATTGCATGCAGTTTCCCCACAAAACATATCATTTTAAACTAGGTCCCTTTCCTAACATCCTACCCACCCCAATTAAATTTAATAAACTGAAAAGTAAATGACCAAAATTTCCGTGTCCCCCACCCCCCACCCTGGAAGCTTATCGGGCATGGTTTGCTTGAATGTTATGAGTATAGTATGAAATATTTAAACCAATGACTAAAATTTTCCATAAAAGCCCATCCAAAGTCTAAGAAGCTTTACCACTCAGAAACAGATTCATCTCCAGACATTTAGAAGATTTACTATTCCACTTACTCTGGTTTTTTTACATTTAATATTTAGGTAGGAGGTGGTAAAGGGGGAGAAAGAGGGTGTAATTAGTTTTGCTTGTAAAACGTTCATCACAGTTGTAGTGCCAACTGAGCTATACAGCCTATTGGGGGTCTAATAGATTTCAGGGTATTATATAGTTTGAGTAATAGAGGTGGGGGTTGTGGTGGAAATCAATAAATGGCTACTACTTCTTTGCACAGACCCATATGGAAGTAATCAAGCGCAAGGGTGGCAGCTGGGGCCAATAACAGTCACCTGCAGTTGAGGGACATGGGGGTTTCAGATGGGTTTTTAATGCTAATTTCCTACAGAAACAATGAGCTAGAAAGAGCAGAGTAACAGACGAGGCCGGATGAAGAGAGACCAGCCAGAACAATGGCTGCACCTGGTGCTGGGAGCAGAGGGACAGAGCCGGCACGCGCCCGCCGGCAGCAGAGGGCACATCTGTCACCCTCCAAGTGGCCCATCCCCCAGCTCTTCCATCAGGGTAAGTAATGCAAGGTCCCTAAGCATTAACAGCTTGCCACACAGCAACAGGTTTCAGTTTTTAAGGCTGCTGCATTCTCTACACGCACCCTTCTCCCATGACGAAGAATTAGTTAAGGAAGCAGGGTTGGTTCCCCGTCAGTCTAAAGAGAGACTTACTGAAAGTATGCAAAAAACACATTTTAACTAAGTCTCTTGGTTTACTTTTGATGTTTAAGCGGGACCAAAGAAAACTCATACGGAAAGAATCTTATTCGGTATTCATGCAACAAGCATCATGCTTACGACTTTCTAATTTAATTCTAAATTTAATTACTGTTAATTCACAATAACATCTATTTTTACCTGTTTTACAGGTAAGGAAATTAGGGCTTAGAGGGGAAGGTTAAACCAGCTGATGGTTACACAGCCTAATGCCAAAGTCTATATACAATCTTTTCACTGCCTTTCTTCCACCAGTCCTAACTACCACAACCAAATGAAAATACATATTGTATTTACTCAGAACACCAGCTATGGGAAGTGCAGACACATGTACATATGTATTCTATACAGACTTGTACCCCATCTTGCCAGGTAGGCATCTCCAACAAGCAGCTCAGGATTGAATAATAACAGGATTTCCAGTAGTTGCTTTAAACAAAGCACAACAAGTTGCTTTTTCAGGTTAAAGCATGCTTTAGGAAAGTAAATCCATATGCATTTTAAATTTTCCAGGATAAATGTGATACCACATAAGTCTTAAAAGTTAAATACTGTTTGGAAAGCCCATCAACCAGTGAAAATATGAAAGCCGGTTACAGTGGGTTGTTTTTCTGCAAGATACAGTCATCACTAATTCCTGTATTTATTGACTTCAACTCGGAGGGAAAATTAACCCATATAGTCCAGAGTAGAAACTTCTTAAATTAGACCTTCCTGGGGGTGTCTGGGTGGCTCAGTCAGTTGAATGTCCAACTTCAGCTCAGGTCATGATCTTGTGGTTTGTGGGTACAACCCCCACGGTGGACTCTGTGCGGACAGCTCAGCTCAGAGCCTGGAGCCTGTGTCAGATTGTGTCTCCCTCTCTCTCTGCCCTTTCCCCACTCGCACTCTGTCTCTTTCCTTCTCAAAAATAAACATGAAAAAGAAATTTTAAATTAGACCTTCTTGGTTTACAAAACGGGTGGGAGATATGTGTATATCTACCTATAGATAGACAGATACAGATACAGGTATAGATATGGACAGATAAGTATCTCAGAACCATGCAATTACTTTTGGATTTAGAAAGGTATCAGCCAGGCACAATGGAAAGAGCAGTAGGAATTACCACTGTGTAGCTATGCATTTGACAGTCTTGTTTAAGGCACTGGGATCTAATGGAAAGTGAACCTTTCCATCCACCCACCAAACTTCTTTGGACAAGAAGTCTAAATGCTTCTGTCCTAAGTTCTAATCAAATACTGTGCCTTGTGAAGGTTCCCTGATTGCCTGAGTTAATTTTCAGGACTTACCCACTTTTGTGCATTCATGTACATTTTATCTCCTCTACATGACTTTTTTTAGGCCTTACCATATTATCACATATGAGTCAAAAAATGTTTGTAGGGGAACCTGGGTGGCTCAGTCAGTTAAGTATCAGACTTCATTTCAAGTCATGATCTCACAGTTCATGGGTTCAAAACGAACACTGGGCTGGCTGCTGTCAGTGCATAGGCTGCTTGGGATACTCTGTCCTCATTCTCTGACCCTCCCCTGCTTGCTCTCTCTCAAAAAGAAATAAACGTTAAAAAAATATTTTAAGAAAAAAAAAGTTTGTAAAATGAATGTCCTGAAAACTCAGACGACAATTCCAGTCCAAGCTCAACCACCAAGTAGGGTAACTAAACTCTAGGCCAAGCAGACTTTTTACAACTCTACTTACTACCATTCAATCAATTTTCCTTATCTATAATATAATGTACTCGTGATTAGATTATCCTCAAGATCCTCTTCAAGCCTAACATTTTCTATAGGTCATCACTGGATGAGCACTTCTAGAGTGGCCTTAAAATAACCTTCAATGACCTGACTCAACCAACCTTTCAGATTCTCTTAAATACTTCCAATTGTGAAAAAGAGATGTTCATTCAAACTCAAAGGCATCCTTCCTTGATATTCCAAAGATGCAATTTAAATGTCATTATCCTCATCTCCAGTTTATTCACATTATTGTATTATGTAACTTCAGTCCAACAGGGCCCCTTGATATGAAAAAATCCTTGGTCAGTCATTCCTGGAAGCCAATTTAGGAAGTTTCTTTTCACAGCAGTAAAGCTTCTCACAATGCTTTTTCATGGTCTTCAGACAGTACTAAGATTTTCTTTAGTTTTCAATTCAAAGATAATCTTGGTTACTACCTCAGTAACAAGCAACTACTCTCCTGAACTGTGTGGGTCCTACAAGGACTTTTAATCACCCACCTCTAGCTGAAGTCAGGGGATCTTCACATATTATAATGTATATCATTTACTATTTTGTGATGCTTCTTGAAACTCTAGCATCAAAAGTATTTCAAGTATAGACGTACGGCATATGGAAGTCTCTTTGGTAAGCCCTTCATAGTAGACCCAGCCTATGCTACACTTTAGCAGTGAGGATTCTCCCCAGTCAAGTAAGGAGCACGTCACCCAGGTGTACTCATGTACATTCCATATATCCTCTCAGATACTTAGATAAGTCCCTCAAGAAGGTGAACGCTTCACCTATCAAAGCAGAAACTCAAGTATTCATTTTATAAATGTTTATCTATATTTGAGAGAGTCACGGCACAAATGGGGGAGGGGGGGAGAGAGGGAGGGAGAGAGAGAGAGAGAGAGAGAGAGAGAGAGAGAGAGACAGAATCCAAAGCAGGCCCCAAGCTCTGAGCTGTCAGCACTGAGCCTGACATGGGGCTCAAACCCACGAGCCGTGAGATTATGACCTGAGCCAAAGCTGGACACTCACTGATTGAGCCTCCCAGGCAGGCTGAAGCTTGAATATTCTTACTAAATCATTTAGACAATCTGGTAAAACACAATACTTATAAAAAGATTCCTTTAAAAAGTCTCCCCAACGTCAAGAAATGTGACTGTAAAATTGAAAGAAAAAACTGAATTTCACTGTCCTCTTAAAATAATTACCCAATTAACATAGGTGAATGTTGAAGAACTTTAAGGAATAAATATATTTTCTTAAGTCCAGATTTGAGAACTCGTAGAATTTTCAATAAAAAATACAATTTGAACAGTGTTGTAACAAAGCAAAATAATTCAGTATCTCAGTCCTGTTGACTCTTTTAGAAGTTCTATTCTAATATAACAGGCTTATTTACATTATAATACTTAAAATGCTTTCCAAATCATTTATAATCATAGCAAGGCTTAACAAAGAAAGCATATAACATTTATAACAGATACAGATGATCCAGGAGATAGGTACAGTGAAAGGAAGGTACCCTGAAAACTAGAGTTCTAGACAAGATTCATTCTCAGCCTGAGAGTTTGACTTTAACGATGCAAAGGTTTATGGGGCACCTGGCTGGCTCAATAGGTGTAGCGTGCGACTCATGATCTCAGGGTTGTGAGTCCCAAGCCCCACACTGGGTGTGAAGACTACTTAAAAATAAAATCTTAAAAAACAATGCAAAGCGTTTAGGAACCAAACACAGCAAAACAATGAATATCTAGAAACTTCTGAAACTAACTTGAATGCCTTCTATATGCCAAATTTACCCAATAACGACAACAGGCAGGAACTGCACAAAATAGTGGCTCAAAGAGAGTAAGTAGCTTGCCTGAGATCAGAAACCTGGTGAAAAATGGCTGGTTAGTATGTGTAGCTCCCAAACCCATGCTCTTCGCTTAGCTCTCTGCATCTGAGCGCCTGGAAGACATGCATCCAATGTACAGAAATAGCAAGAAGCTAAATTATGCTTCACAAATAACAAGGACTACAGAATACACTAGCTATGTACATGTGAATTTTTTATGACAAAACTACTCCAAACTCATAATTCAAGTCAGATTTGTGATGCTACTTGTTTATTTTGTACGTAGGAAGTAAACAGAAGAAATCAGCATGGGGTAAAATGTAATGAAGAAAAAAAGCCAACTACATTACAACTAAAAGATGCTGTTTGTTTTACTGTAATTCCCTTTTAGTCATAAGTTACCTGAATACAAGGAAATAAAATCTGATAGTAAGGAAGAGTATTTTATGAGCCATCTTTTTAACATTGCCTATTTGTACTATGCATACTAAGGGAGAAAAAATTTCCCTCAACATATCGCAGACCCTATGTGGAATACTTGACAGAAATATTTGTGAGACTACTTTCCTCGCCATAGAATTCAGGTTACATCTGATTCAAGTTTCCATTCAAAATAGCAAGGCATTCAAATATAAAAGTGGAAACTGAAAAATGATACAGAAATATGAACAAAATGAAGCATCAGATCAACACTGAGTAGCTAAAGGCTAAACTCATACCAAATATAAAAAAAATTCATGACATTAATCTGAAATAAGTAAAAGCTTTGAAAGGCAGAGAATTCTCACATTAGCCCCTAAAACTAAATTAAAACGTACTTACCCCAAATGCCCAGGTTATAACAATCCAGATTCTTAATATGCCAAATTTATTCAAAATAAATATAAAAAAGCTCTTCTTTTCCTCCTCCTAATCTTCAAAGCCCAATCTGAGACCAGCCTTCCTCCTTCTTTCATTAGCTGGACATGTGTCAGCTCTCTCACATCTGCGATTTCTCACTGACTAGAGCTGCCTGTCCCATTCCAGGGAAACACAGATGGATCCCAGATGGGAAGGTCCTGCCAAACAGACCAGCTCTTCACCTTGCCAGAATCCCCAGCTACAGTCAGTCTCTCTGTCTCTCTTTTTCTCCCTCCCTCCTGCTCCCTCTCCCTCCACTATCCTTCCAACCCTCCCTGTTACTAGGGCTCTTTGCCAGCTGATGTCACTAAGTACACACCTCCCAGTGGCTTCTGGCCAATCTGACATTAACTTGTTAAATACGTGTAATTTGTTTATGGCTGACAATAACAGCAAGGATATTGTGCAAAACCTATCTGTGCAAGTCCCTAGTGGAATAACATGTAGAGACACACACAGATACACAGACTCATATTTTTGGGAACATTCAAATGCTTAACAATTACTATTTAAAGTCCTACATATTGTCTGGTTTCTGCCATTGTTTAATAGCTTCTGCTCTTTGAGCCAGTTTTAAAATCCTACTTATGACAAATTCCTTCTTAAAATGTATGATTAAAACTCTGCTTTGAACATGCAATTGGATAAAAAAAAAAAAGTAAGGTTGCAAATTAATCTGGGGAATATAAACAGCAATGTATGTAAATGATTCACACAAGCTGCCTCTCAGATCCAGACTTGGTAGCACTGCAAAACTGGCACGTGATTAAAATAAGACAATGCAGGCAACATGGTTCTGATGCTGTAAAGTTTATAAATGAAGGATGCAAAAGTGATTTTAAAACAAGGCAAATACGAATGTGAAAAATAACAATGTTTGCCATTAAAGAAACTGCTAATCCAAGTTTCAACAATGAAGAGCCAAACTAAATAACATTTTTTGGAAATAAAACAATGAGAACCCAGAAGGACTGAACTGCTCAAGGTCAATTTTAATCACTAATACCTTCAAATACCTAGTATATAATAGCTGCTCACTTTCTAGTGAATGAAAATTGATCACTGAAAATGGATACTGTACTATAGTTCAATTACACTTACCACTAGGGTATAAACTGGGTGCAGGGGCCACTGGACCTCCCTGTACATTTTTTTTTATGCAACTTCCTACAAATCCCTACTTAAAAATAAAAAGGTTTAGGGGGAATGGAGGTAACTTGGCTGCTTCCTGGGTCACGTTACATGTCCTGCACTAGAAATCTCCGTGAACACAGATTAGGAATGAAAGATCCTCCATACCCATAATCAAACAGGTGTGGCTATAATCCTCTAACCCTTAATCTTCAATCATACTTCAGATATCTGGAATCTGTAAACAATTTTTCTGTCACAGCAATTTTGGCAAACAGGAAGAAAGACTATTTCTGTCAAGGGCAATTTACTGACTGGGTTTTGGGTCTTTAGTTCATCTCAGTGGTGGTAGTAATAATAGCCAACAGCAGTGGGCTAAGTGCTTACCGATAGTGCTAAGTATCAGAAACTGTTCTAATTGTCAGAATCTTCACATCAACCCTATATTATCGGGCTTCTACGGTAGGTATTATTATTATCTCAATGCTATCGCTAAGGAAAATAAGGTACAAAAAAAGTTATGTAACTTACTTATTTAACCCCCACCAGGTCTGGATCCAAAGCCAGAGAACTACACTCTACTTTTTAATAGGAAAATGAATCAAAGGATGCTACCAGCTACCCTGGATCACTGGTTCTGGAACAAGCCAGCCACCATGTCATGAGGACACTCATGCAGCCCCAAGTTAAAGAGGTCCATATGGTAAGGAATTGAAATCTCTTGGGGTGCCTGGGTGTCTCAGTCGGTTAAGCCTCCGACTTCGGCTCAGGTCAGATCTCACGTTCGTGGGTTTGAGCCCCGCATCAGGCTCTGTGCTGACAGCTAGCTCAGAGCCTGGAGCCTGCTTCCGGTTCTGTGTCTCCTTCTCTCTCTGCACCTCCCCCTCTCATGCTCTGTCTCTCTCTGTATCAAAAATAAATAAAAACATTAAAAAATAAAAAAATTTTAAAAATTAAAAAAAAAAAGAAAGAAATCTCTTGCCAATGCCAGCATCAACTTGCTCACACACCTACCCACTACCACCCAGCTAAATTGTCTAGGAATTCTGGCCCATAGGAACTACAAGAGTGCAAATATTTACTGTTGTTTAAAAAAAAAAAAAAAAAGAAAGAAAGACAGTTCTCTTGCTTCTAGCACCAGATTATGGACTGTAAATACCATTTCCCACTACAAGGAAGCCACGCTCTTTGGAAAAATAGTTGACTCCATGTATGGGGCAGGAAACGTATAAAACTCGTCATAACAGAAAGCAATTAAGCTACCAAAGAATTCTGGAGTTGTGTCCATGGGACTCAGGAGCCAACTTGAAAAGGCTCCCTCTAAGATGGGATAATTTAAAGTGTTCCAATTCATGAGTTCATAATAGTAAAACTGATCACTTTTTGGAGGATACTAGAGAACCAATTCATTACTCTGAAACTTGTGAATTGAGCATTTTACCTACCTTTCTAATATGAATTGTACCTCTAGGTAAATACATAGTTGGTGAAAGCTAAACCCTATTGAAATAATCCAACTAAAATGAAAAAATTCTGTATTTGCAAAATCATTTTGCTAATTTCTAATGAAAAACATTAATCTAGAACATGATCAATTCCCACAAATATGAAAAGAGAAAGATATAGACATTAATATGCCTAATGGAAGTATACCCCTTATGAAGCATTCTTGATAAAAAAGGTAAATCTGAGTCTGACTGAGCCTCTAGCGCTAATAACCGTTTGCAGAACACTGAGGGGACCTAGGAACATGTTAATGACAGCATGGGAATGCAATTAGGAAAATCCAAAATGTGAGAAAATCTATAGTGCAAACCCAGATTTGTAGGGAAAAAAGGGGAAGTGGGGGAAGGAAGTTGGAGGAGAAGCTATACATTGAAAGAGAAAAGACTTAAAATGCAATGTGTGAACATCATTTGGATTCCAATTTGAACAAACGAACAGTAAAAAAAAAAAACAGCCTGAGACAACCGGGGAAATTTTTAAACTCATTAGATATGTAATTATATTAAGGAATTATTTAAAACTTTTTTCAGCTATAATACTAAACTTGCTACTATTTTTAAGAAAAGTCCTTATCTTTTAAGAGATAAACAGAAATGTTTACTGAGAGGTTTATACGTGCTCTAGGATTTCAAGAGAAACCAAAAGCACATGAGGGTCCATTTTAAGAGCAGTTTGATATTTCCACAATATAAAGTTAAAAAAAAAAAGACTGGATTTCTTTAAGCAGTATGCCACATTATGGGTGAGGTTGGCAGATGGATGGGACAATTTTTTTTTTTAAGTAACTCAGACAAAAGGAATTAAAGTATGACACGAAGTTTAATGTGGTACCAAAATATTCATTTACCTCACTGACCACATCGTAAGTTGATGAACTATCAACTTTTTAAAAAATGTTTATTTATTTTTGAGAGAGAGAGTTAGCGAGCAAGGAAAAGGCAGGGGACAGGGGAGGCAGAGGATCTAAATCCGACTCTGTGCTGACAGCCCCAAAACTGATGCAAGACTCAAACTCACAATTTGTGAGATGATGACCTGAGCTGAAGTCAGCAGCTCAACCAACTGAGCCATCCAGGTGCACTGATACCCCATCAACTTTTAAAAATAAAACAAGAGGGGCACCTGGCTGGCTCAGTTGGTAAAGCCTCCATCTCTTGATCTCAGGGTTGTGAGTTCAAGCACCACATTGGGTATGGAGTCTATTTTAAAAACCATAATAAAACAAACAAGCAAACAAATAAATAAATATAAAAGATGAGAAGCCAATGGTGCAATATATCGAGATAGTAAATGCAACTACTATATTGGTTGCTTTACAACAGAATTTGTACAGAGGTTAATTTTTTTTTAATTTTAATGTCCTCCAAGGGGCACCTGGATGGCTCAGTCGGTTGGGCCTCTGACTTTGGCTCAGGTCATGATCTCACATTCGTGGGTTTGAGACCCACATCAGGCTCTGTGCTGACAGCTAGCTCAGAGCCTGGAACCTGCTTCTGATTCTGTGTCTCACTCTCTCTGCCCCACCCCTTCTCATGCTCTATCAAAAATAAATAAAACATTAAAAAAATCTTTCTTTAAAAAAAATAAATTTTAATGTCTTCCTATGAGAAAACTCGGGATATACCTGGGGTATTGGATTTTTGTTATATTTATTTATATTTCTACATTAAAAGTATACATAGAGGGGCCCCTGGGTGGCTCAGTCAGTTGAGTATCTGACTCTTGATTTCAGCTCAAATCACGATCTTACACAGTTCATGGGATAGAACCCTGTATCACACTCTGCACTGACAAGGTGGAGCCTGCTTAGGATTTCTTCCTTCCCTGTCTCTCTGCCCCTCCCCCATCTTTCAAAATAAATACTTAAAAAAAATACATGAAACACAAACACATTCCTACACTTACTAGCTGTGTGCTGAGTCTGCCTAAAAGCAATGACACTTTGTAGCAATGAACACATATTATATTCAGATTTTGATTTCTAAGCTACATTTCTAGTAAACCCCAGCAGCTCCTTGAAGAAATGACAGATACTGGACGGGGCAGAGACAGTACAAGATAAGCATGCAACAACTTGTCCAAGAAAGCAAGGACTACTCAGAAATAATGGAGATATGTCAAAAAGATATTGAAGTCAGTTAGAAGGAGCAGCTATGGTCAACTGTGGGACAATTTGAGCATCACAAGAATAACAGCAATGGAGTGAAGCATAACATGTAAATTGAAAACTGAATTTTAAAAAATGAATCAAGGTGGCTCAGTTGGTTGGGTGTCCAACTCTTGATTTCAGCTCAGGTCATGATCTCAGGGTTCATGAGTTTAAGCCTCACATAGGTCTCCATGCTGAGAGTGCGGAGCCTGGTTGGGATTCTCTCACTCTCTCCCTATCTCTCTGCCTCTCTCCCACACTCTCCCTCTCTCTCTCAAAATAAATAAACTTAAAAAAAATTTTAATAATGAAAATAAAGAGATGATTATTTATAGCAGAGATCAGCAACCTATAGTGGGCTTACTGTTTTGGTAAATACAGTTTTACTGGAATAAGCCCATTGCTTTACATACTTTCTGTAACTGCTTTCCCATGACAAGAGCAGTTGGGACGGAGATCATGTAGCGCACAAAGCCAAAAATGTTTACTATCTGGCCCTGTACAAAAAACTATGTTGAACTCTGATTTATACCAGTAGGGTAGCTTTAGAAAGACTCAAACACCCATTGTTGGCCAGGCATTATTCTAAGCATTGGAGCTATAACTGAATAAAAATACTGTCACTGCCCACAGGTAGCCCTCGAGTCTGTTGGAGAGAAAAAACTAATTATCACACAAATAAATTTATAATAAGCAATAAATACTAGAAAAGAAAAAACACAAAGAAATGAGAACTATGGGCTTCATATCGGGGTACAGGGAAGGTTATGGAAGGGATATATTATATAGGAGTACATTTGGATGAAGTAAAATTTAAAAGAAAATTGAACTAGGTGTTTTTTGTTTACGGAGATGAACAGTATTTCAGGTGGAGGGAACAGAATGTCTAGGAAGTGTCATGGCGAGAGTGAGGAACTGGAAAGAGTATATGACGAGACAGCATCAAACCTGTAGAAGGAAGATGAAGGGAGTGACAAGCAAGGGGCAGACCACTAGAACACTGTCGAGGGGGAGCAGGCAGACAATATAGACCAATTTGTCTCAGTTTCTACATGTCAGATAATCTTGCAAACTCCTCCAAGGGCAAAGGCTATCTCACTCATCTTTCAGTTCCACAGGGCTTGATAACAAATGTTTAAGGTTTGAAATATACAGCTTATCAGAAAATGGAGTGTCTTCCTTTTTAGGTCATCTACAACAAACATTTTTAAGAGACAATGATTTTCTCTTATTATCCAACAGAAAGAGCACCTGTTCAGATTCAGCTATAAATGAATTATCTAAATCATTAACCCATTCATCTGTCAAATCAGAGGTGAGGACGAGGTGTGAGAGGTCCCCTACAGCTTTGTTTCTTTCTTGCTTAAACTTGTTTCTTTGTCTTCTTTAAACTGATTGACCATGTGCTGTAGTAATATCATTAAGTTAAATTATCTGAGAATAAAAGAGGTTTAAGGCTCTGCAGAAATAAGGTATGCTAACTTTCCAATTTATATGACAACATATAGATTTCTGTTTTATTAATTATTAAGAACTTCATAACTTGCTGATTATCTGCTTTACATACTTCCCATTATAAAGCTTGGAAGAATTTTGCGTCAACTTAAAAAAAATTGAAAAGCAATCAAATTCACAAGTGATCTTGAAAACAAAACTGAAAAACAATTCTCTTGATGTCTGAGTGATCAGCCCTTATGGGACATAAGTCAGACTGCAGCAGCTGTGGGTCATCACTTAAAATCAAGAATTCAATTTAATTGTGAAAGCAGATTTTTAAAAGTTGATGAATCAGAAGCACAGCAAATAAATGAAGATGAGATTTTCATTTGCTGGAATAAATCAACATACAACCCTATATTCTAAGGCATAAGAGATCACTTCCAGTGATTCTACCCAAATCAGACTACCAACCAATATCCTTCACTATGTACATTTCTGTCAAATAAGCTCTTCTCTATACATTTGGAAATCTATTCATCTTTAAAGACTTATATCGGGGTGCCTGGGCAGCTCAGTTGATTGAGCATCCGGCTTCGGCTCAGGTCATGATCTCACGGTTCATAGGTTCGAGCCTTGCGTCGGGCTCTGTGCTGACAGCTAGCTCAGAACCTGGAGGCTGCTTCAGATCCTGTGTCTCCCTCTCTCTCTGACCCTCCCCTGCTCACGCTGTCTCTCTCCATCTCTCAAAATTAAATTAAAAAAAATTTTTTAATAAAAAAAAAAAGACTTATCTCAAAGGTTTTCCTTTAGGGGCAGATGATTTCCAGAGTAACAAGCGGAGTTGACAGTCACCCCACCTAGTGCTATCCAAGAAGCTGAACATACACAACACCACGTTGATACTTAAGATTTTCAGTTATTGGTTGACCAGTCTCCATTATTATTCTTGATCAGCATATTCAGTGCTTAATTTGTTGGATAAAGTAAAAGATCCCATTTATTTAAAACACAAATTCACAGGATCAAAGCACAGAATATTCGCTTTAGAACTGAATCTGGCCCTTTTATTTAATTAAAAGAGGGTAGAGGGAGAGTAAGTCCTGAAATAGTTGAATTAGATTCTTACAGTTATGGTGTATTCAAATCAAACTAGTTCTCTTTAAGAATTTTTATGGGAGAGCTACTGGTTTTTGAAATGGCAAAACATCTTAATAATTTTAAGACTATTTTGCTAACAACTATTAAGGATTACTAGCCCCGTACTGGTTTTCCTCAACACCGTGACCATTTTTGCTGCCACAACTGTCTCAAGTAAGATATCATTCATCCTAGGGGCATATTCCTATTTGCATGGACTACGTAGAGCATTACACTTGCAAAGGTATTAGGAACTACGGCTCTTACTATGTTTCAGAAGGCTCTACGTGAAGAGCAAAAAGTGGATGTCCAAGTTCTTTTAAGATTTTAATTAGGTATATCTTGAACTCTATTCTATAAACTTAAAAACAAATAAGGTTGGTATCTTTGATGTGCCTAAGATGACAAGAACCCTAAATAACAACGCAGTGTTCTATGTCCTGCTCACCCCAAGCTCTCAAACACCTAAACTAAATGAGCTGAAAGCAGCAGCCATCTAAGTGAGTGCCATCTGCAGGACCATTCTGGGGTGGGGGGAGAAAGAGAAAAAAAAACCTTTTAAAATAAGTTTCATTGAGGTATAATATATATACCATAAAATTCACCGGTTTTGTTTTGTATTTTAGAGACAGAGAGACAGCGCAGCTGGGGAGAGGGGCAGAGGGAGAGAAAAAGAATCTTAAGCAGGCCCCACACGAGGCTTGAGCTCACAACTGTGAAATCAAAACTGCAGAAATCAAGAGCTGGACTGACTAACCAACTGAGCCACCCAACATGCCCCAACGTTCACTTGTTTTAAATGCACAATTTAATGGTTTCTAGTAAATTTATATAGCTGTACAATCATCATCACCACAATCCCATTTTAGAACACATCCATCACCCGAGAGATCCCTTGTGTCTCTTTATAGAAAATCCTATTTACAACCCACAATACGAGGTAACAACTAATTTAGCCATTCCTGGACATTTCACATAAGTGGAATTATACATGATGTTGTCTTTTGTGTCGGAGTTCTTTAATTTAGTATGTTTCCCAAGTTCATCCATGTTGTAGCGTGCATCAATGTTATAGCATGTATCAACATTCTTTTTATTGCCAGGCAGTAGTCTATTGATGGATATTTCACACTCTAATGCAGGGCTGATGGACATTTGGATTGTTTCCATTTTTGGCTGCTGAATAACATGTTGGGAACAATCCAGTACAAGTTTAAAATGGTTGTTTAAAACAATTTTGCCTAATTTTAATCTACCTTGTGGGGAGAGAATTTGCCAAGCTCCTAATAACCTTACCATTCAGGAAGTGCCTCTCTAACCAAGATTATTTAAGTGACAGTTTCTTCTGATTGATTTGACTTTATGCTCTTATTAGTACTTTGTCTGATTTTCATGTCACGTTTAGAAAGATTAGAAAACATACACCTACATATGTTCTTCTAGTGTTCTCATGGTTTCATTTTCCTAATTCACTCTTAAGTTGAAATAAAATAATAAAGTTTGTAATTGAAAAACTGAGAATAATTTATTAAGTACACCTATTGCTGAAGCCTATTACCCAGAAGAAACTAAAGTCCAAAGACCATGACAAGCAGGCAAGTGACCTAAATTCCCAGTTTTCAAGATAAAAGCAAACCTATAGGTGAAGATTAAAACACACAACATGACTATTTATACAACAGCCAGAATAACCCAGAGATACTATTTTACTTACAAATTTCCCACTTGATATATTGGGATTGGTTCTTCTTTTTGTATCTTCAGTAAAGTGTTTCTTATTTTATTAGCAATAGTTAGTAGGAAAATATTCACTTCAGGGAGATTAACAACTAGTTTTGTCAAAATTCCTTCAACAGTGGGAGTGCCTAAATTAACTTTCTGCCAAGCAGACCTTTTATTTCCTGTCTTTTGATAGAACAGGAAAAATGACACATATGAAAATTTAAGCCATTCAGTATCTGAAGCATACAGTTAACATCTTTGTTGGAGACAAAACACAGTAAGGTTAATAGTTTTCTACCTTTGTAAAATAACTATTGAACATACAGATATATATTCAATTCATATATCCTGCTGGAAAATCCCTATAAATTTTTCAGATCTTTTTAATTATTCTCCTGCATTTAACATTAGTATTTAACACTTTTAATAAATTCTGGCTTATCTAAAACAGACGGGCAATATTAACTTGTTTTCTTTTTTTTTGCTATTACAAGTGGTAAAATTTAATTGAAAAAAACATACATCCAAAAAAGCCCTGGTGAGCTAAAATAACTTTTTGGAGTAAACAAACAAATTAAAAATCCACATCAAGTGAAAATTTCTTTTCCTTTGGTATGGCCACTAAGGCCAAGTTTCATAACCTGCACTAATTATCCTAATTTTTTAAATATAAAAACTATCACAGAAATGTTTGTTCTATTATGATATCATTGCAAATATTCAGGAAAAAGTAAAGTGTAAGTCACTATCAGACAAGATATATTAGCAGTCCCACTAACGTTTTATATATGAGTAACTATCTCTTCCCTCAGATAAACAATTTAAGAGGCAAGAAATTCAGTCTTATTATTTCCCCATTATTATTAAGAGTCTATCACATGGCAGGCATGTACAGAAGACTCAGGCCTTGTAGGACATTTAACAAAACTCCCTCCTACAGCAATGCTTTCATTATTTAAATTGGCACATGGCAGATTATGTTAACAGATTTATTTATTGACTAAGTCTAATCATAATTCTTCAGTTGGCATCAATATATCTACTATTTACGTTTCCTTCAACACTGGATATTTGTTCAAAAGTCTTCCATATTTGATTTCTACCATAGAATTTTGGGTTTAATGAAATTTAAAATTTTTAATGGTAGATTACAAAGGATAAAGGAATAAAAGAACCCTCAATGAAAACTAAAATCATTTGGTTTGTGAATCCCATTTATAAGCCAAAGCATTTCTCTTTATTGCAAGGACATAGAACATTTTTCTAATTAAATGTTCTACAGCACTGAATTAAGATCCAAAGTGACCAAATAGTATCTTTCAAAGACTATTCATGTCATCATCTTTTCTGGCACATGGCTTTTCTATTATAATGTTTTATAAGTTTTCATTTGATTCAAAGCACAACTCAAGAGACCACTCTTTTTAATAAATAATGTTTCCCAAAATGTAAATGCCTATTATTTCACAGAGATTTTGAATTACATATATTTAAACTGAACAAAAAATATGGAAAATATGGTTAACTTCATTTGTAGAAAGCAAACCACAAACTGTAAACTTCATGAGAACAGGGACCATGTGTCTCTACCTTGCGTTCATTCTATTCATTTACAGAGAAATTCTCTTCCAGCTAAGGAAAGACCAAGAAAAGCTTTGTGGAGAAATGCACCTATAACCAAAGAAAATGGAAAGAAAACTAAGACAAGAAAAAAAATGGTTTCATGCAGAGAGCATATCAAAGTGGCAGGGCATCAGGGGCACCTGGGTGGCTCAGTCAGTTGAGCGTCTGACTGCAGCTCAGGTCATGATCTCACAGTTCATGGGTTTGAGCCCCGTGTCAGGCTCTGCGCTGACAGCTCAGAGCCTGGAGCCTGTCTTCGGATTCTGTGTCTCCCTTGCTCTGCCCATCTCCAACTTATGCTCTGTTTCTGTCTTAATAATAAATAAACACACACAAAAAAAATTTTTTTAAGAGGCAGGGCATCAGCCTAGACTAGAATGTATTGGCCATTTTGTCCACCACAATCAAGCCTCTACTTAGTAATGGACAGAAGCAGGAACAAACCTTCAGCCCTAGGAAGGCCGACAACCTAAGGAAGTGAACTATTTTTCTTTCCTTTCTCAGCTATGTGAATCATCAATTTCAAGTCCCTTCCACATATCCACAGGACAACCTAAGAACGACGACCAGTGAACCTCCAGTCAACGGAGATGCGGCAGATGTGTGGATTTTCGTTTGCATTCTGAACGAAAATCATGACTCTAATCTTGGCCTAAACTGCTTCTACTCAATCATTTGACCTCTCAACAACCTCAGGACTCTACCACCTTTAGTATCCTCAGTGCCGGAGCACATTCCTGACTTCAACCCATCACCTAAATTAAAAAATATTAACCAATAAAGAGACTACTGATCACAGGGGAAGGTGAGGTGTCAGTGACAGGTTCCAGAACCCAGATCTCTATCCAGTGTCCCATAGTGCATCTGAAACTCTAGCTCTCAGCAATCTTCAGGTTGCTTTACTGACATACTACAGCTAAAGCAAGAAGTTAGTACCTCCTAGTTCCACAACATTTCACATTATATTCTGTGTGAATAGCACCCCCTAGAGCACGACTCCAGAATACAATGTGAATGGTGATCAGACTTACTGGCCAGCCAACCATATATATACCAGTTAGGTGTTTCGACAAGTATCCTGGTGGTCAAGATTTTAATAACATACTTTATATTCAAAGCACTAAGGAACGTTCTAACAGCTTTGAATGACTGCTATGGATATTTAACACAACAAGTAAAAGAAACCTGTATCGTTTTCTGGTTTAAAGCCCATTATTTTAGAGGCGCCTAGGTGTCTCAGTTTGTTAAGTATCAGACTCTTCATTTCGGTTCAGGTTATAATCTCATGGTTTGTGAGAATGGGCCCCGCAGCTTGGAGCCTGCCTGGGATTCTCTCCCTCTTTCTCTCTCTCTGCCCTTCACCTGCTAGCACAGATGCGCGCTCTCTCTCTCTCAAAATAAATATTAAAATATGTATATATGCTAATTGCTATTCTTTTAAAGCTATCTTTTTAAATAAATTTTTTCTTTCAACTTATTACTATGGAATTTTTAAAATTTTTTTTTATTTTGAGAGACAGAGACAGTTCACAAGCAGTGGAGAGGGAGAGAAGGAGAGAGGGAGAATCCCAAGCAGGCTCCACGTGGTCAGTGCACAGAGTCCGATGTGGGGCTCAAAATCACGAAACTACAAGTTATGACCTGAGCCACTGATACTCAACTGATTGAGCCACCAGACACCTCGTATTTTTATTTTAGGTATGCTCTAGGCCAAGTGTGGAGCTTATAATCCTTGGACCCTGAGATGAAGAGTCGTCACATGTTCTAACCACTGAGCCAGCCAGGTGCCCCGAAAACTGCCTTTTTATCAGATAAAAGTATTTCTACCATTTCCATTATATCATTTAAAATTCTATTTATTTCCCCCTAAAATTTTAATCTCATCCAAAAGACCAACAAACTTTACAAAGTATTTTATTGTACTGCTTCTAAATTAGGTGTAAAATTCAACTAATTATTCTAGCATCTATGACATATCTGTGCTAGGCTCTTTGATGAATACAAAGATGTTCAAAGAGTCCCAATCCTAAGTTAGTGAGATGTTAATTCAACAGGGATGTAAAGAATGCAGAGAAAGGGGCACTTGAGTGGCTCAGCTGTTTGAGCGTCTGACTCTTGATGATTTCAGCTCAGGTCACGTTGCCAGGGTCATGGGATCGAACCCTGTATTGGGCTCTGCACTGAGCACGAAGCCTGCTTAAGGTACTCTCTCTCTCTCCCTCTCTCCCTCTGCCCTTCCTCCCTGATTGTGTACTCTCTCTCAAATAAAATAATAATAATAATAATAAAATTTTTTAAAAAGAATGCAGGGAAATAAGTAACTGAAATCGATTTCACTGATCCTGAAATATCAGTTAAGAATTCAGAAAACCTGAAAAGCAAAGAAGGTACATTGAGATAGGGTAACAACTTAAACGACAGTATAGAAACAAGATAAGCAAGCATTCATTCTCCCATCAGTGCTCACATTAGTGACAGGTGAGGTATTTACTGACTACCCACACAGACTGATCCAGGCACACAGCTAGCATTACTATGTTCTTTCTTTTAACCCCCACAACATCTTGTGAGGAACTTCTCGTGTTATTCTGTTCCTACAGATGAGCACACAGTAACCAGGGGTTAAAGACCCAAGATTACAAGAATATTAAGTGGCAAATAGGAATTCAAACCAAATCTCTCAATCTCGACTCGTCCCTTACATGGTTTTTGGGTGGGGACCAGCTGGGAATATGTTGGACTGGTGAACACGGATGTCAATTATTGCCAGGAAGGGAAAGAAAAGATCCCAATGTGGAGAGATAAGCATATTAGGACTTCATGTAAGTGATACCTGGGAACCATGATGTGGCCTTCTAAAGAATGAAACCAGTGTTTTCCGAAGGCAACTTTTCACAGCCACTATGAGAGAAGAATATCTGCTATTAGACTTGCCATTACGTGATTAAAAACAAAAACAAAAGATGTAATATGATAATGCCTACGACCAAGAAGATAATAAGAGGGGATGGAAAAGGAAAGAATTTCTGAAGCAGTGACAACACAGAAAACATTGGTAAGAAAAATAAGTGATAACTGGAAGGAAGTAAAACTGTAGGAGTGCCTGGCTAACTCGTCAATAGAGCATGCAACTCTTGATCTCAGGGTTGAGCCCCACATTGGATGTAGAGATTACTTAAAATCTTAAGTAAAAATAAAAACTGTCTTTACTTACAGATAGTGTAGATAATTCAATGGAATCCTCAAAAAGCTATTTAAGTGAACTTAGCAAAGTTGCAGGATGCAAGATCAATATACAAAAAACCTCCTGCATGAACAAACAAAAGTTGAAATTAAAAACAGTTACAGTGGTATCAAAAATTGTACAATACTTAAGAGATAAATTTGACAAAGATGTGTAAGACTTGTACTTCAAAACATTCCTAGGAAATGGGTACCTGGGTTGCTCAGTCAGTTAAGTGTCTAACCCTTGATCTCAGCTTAGGTCTTGATCACAGGGTTGTGAGTTCAAGCCCCATTTTGGGTTCTGTGCTGGGCATAAAGCCTACTTAAACACACACACACACACATACACACACACACTGCTAGGGAAAATTAGTGAAAACCTAAATAAAGGGAGAGATCTATGAAGTTCATAGATGGGAAGATTCGATATTGTTCAGACGTCAATTCTCCACTCTCCCCACCCAACATTCAGTGCTTTTGAAAATCATAATCAAAATCCCAGCATGCTTTTTCTATAGAGATTAATAAGTTGGTCCTAAAATGTATTTGGAAATACAAAGAACCTAGAATAGACAAAACAACTTTGAAAAAGGAGAATATAGTTGTAAGGCTAACATTACCCAATTTTAAGTTACAGTAAATCAAACTGTGTGGTACAGGCATACAAATAAGACAAACATACCAATGGAATACAGTCTAGAAATAGACCCACACATATATGGACAACTGATGTTTGACAAAACTATAAAGGCAATCCAATGAAGGAACGATAATCTTTTCAAAAACTGCTGCTAGAACAACTGCATATTCATTGCAAAATAATAATAAACTTTGATAACTACCTGATGAGCTTAAAATGGTAACAGACTTAAATGTAAAACCAAAAACTACACAACTGCTGAAAAGAAAGCATCAAAGGAAATCGTTGCAACCTTTGGTTAGGCAAGTATTTCTTAAATACAAAAACAAAAGCACAGTCAGCATGTAAAAGAAGATAAATAAATAAACTGTACTTCAAAAAACTTTTTAAAGGTGCTGCCTTTCAAAAGCACTAAGAGAGGGACACCTGCGTGGCTCAGTCAGTTGAGCATCCAACTTTGGCTTGATCATGGACTTAACAGTTCATGGATGGGTTCAAGCCCCACATTAGGCTCTGCACTGACCGCTCAGAACCTGCTTGGGACTCTGTCTCTCCTTCTCTCTGTCCCCCTACCCCGACCTTTCATGCTCGATCACTCTCTCAAAAATAAGCAAACTAACAAACACTAAAAGAATGAAAACACAAGCCACAGACTGGAAGGAAGTATCTGCAAACCAAGTGCCCAATAAAGGATTCACACCCCAAAATGTATAAAGAGCTCTTAAAACTCGATAATAAGAAAATAAAAAGACTCAACTTATTTTATTTATTTAAAAAATTTTTTTCAATGCTTATTTTTGAGATAGAGAGACAGAGTACAAGCAGGGAGGGGCACAGAGAGAAGGAGACACAGAATCTGTGCTGTTAGCACAGAGCCTGACACAGGGCTTAAACTCACGAGCCATGAGATCATGACCTGAGCTGAAGTTGGACAATAAACCTACTGGAACCCCTGAACTCAATTTCTTTTAATGGGTAAATGGTTTTAAAGACATTTAAAGATCCATAAAGAGGGGCGCCTGGGTGGCTCAGTCGGTTAAGCCTCCGACTTCAGCTCAGGTCAGATCTCACATTCGTGGGTTCGAGCCCCGCGTCAGGCTCTGTGCTGACAGCTAGCTCAGAGCCTGGAGCCTGCTTCCGGTTCTGTGTCTCCTTCTCTCTCTGCCCCTCCCCTTCCCATGCTCTGTCTCTCTCTGTATCAAAAATAAATAAAACATTAAAAAAATTTAAAAAAAAGATCCATAAAGATATATGGATGGAAAATAAGCACTTGAAAATATTTGGTAGGAGGACACTTGGATGATTCAGTTGATTAAGCATCCAACTTCGTCTTAGGTCATGATCTCATGGTTTGTGAGTTCAAGCCCCACGTTGGGCTCTCTGCTGTCAGCACAGAGCCTGCTTCAGATCCTCCGTGCTCCCCCCCCCCCCCCGCCCCTTCTCAGCTCATAGACATTATCTCTCTCTCTCTCTCTCTCTCTCTCTCTAAAAAAAAAAAATAACTGGAAAAATACTTTGGAAATTAAATAGTTCTACATCTACCAAATGGTTCATCCATGCCACGCCTATGAATTTAAAAGGTATCTTCATTTGTAATAACCAAATACTGGAAACAATTTCAGCATCTATCAAGAGGTGAATAAAAAATAAATGTGACATATCCATACAATGGAATACCACAAAAATAAAAAAGAATGAACAACCGATACATACAACATCTTAAAATGTTATGTTGAAAGAAGCCAGAAGGAAAAAGGAAGGGAAGGGAGGAGGGAATATAGTCAGTACTTCATTTATATAAAAGAAAAATATCTATATACATAAAATTCTAGAAAATATAAACTAATCTATAATATCTAAAAGCTGATTAGTGTTTGGAGATGGTGCACAGGAGCATGATGAAAGGGATTACTAAGGGGCACGAGGAAACTGGGAGTGACATGTTCACCATCTTGATTGTGTATACATATTATCAAACTGTATATTTAATAAGGTTTAGTACAGTTTATTGTGTGTCCATTATATCTCAATTCCTCAAAACCTCAAAGAACAAAGAAGTACAGGTAAGGGGAAAAAAGTGATAAATGTTTAAGAAGAAAGAGAAAGAAGCACTGTTTGTTCAGAGGCACGTGGATAGACCCCTGAGGATTCCATGCAGTCTCAAACAGCTGGATAGGAGAAGACAGTGAAATGAGCCAAACCTCATCTGCAGGCAGTCAGAAACATGGGTCTGAAATGCAAAGAGGAATGGTTCCTTGAGAAAGAGCAGAGGACAGAGCATAAGGGCAGAGAAAGGTGCCAGGTTGGCTCAATACCTCATTAATCTATAACACACTATTTATGGTTCGTACATTCCCCTAGGCCAGTCAGTTTTTGAAAATGCAATAAGTCAGACTGCTCTCCTGCCTTATTTCGCTGTTAAGTACAACTGAAACAAGAGACCCAGACAAAGCCCATATTCTCACATGGGTCCTGTCCAGACAATCAAACTTGGCTCAGCTTGCTCTGCAATGGTATTTCTCAAAAGAATCTAACACACCTTGTACAATTCATCTTGATGATAAGCATTCAAGGAGACACACAGTTTAGAAGAAAATATCTGAAACTAACTTCTATTTCTAAATTGCTTAAAACAAGGAGGATAAGCTTATCCAAAGTTTTCTTGTCATAAATGTAACACAAACATCATGTTCTAAATAGCCCAGTGAAACGAGCTAACAGACTGCTTACATTGCTGTCTGTATCAGGGATCCAGTCCCTACCCCCTTGCCCCATCCTTCTGCAGTAAACCCAAATGCCACCTTCTCAATAAAGGGTTCCTAAGTCTCCTCCTCCCTGTGCTCCCTTGATAGAATTAATCACACTTTTCTGCTAATAATACTTGACCAGCACTTAGTCCTTTAAGCTATCAGAGGTTTACAGATGTTCTACTCATCACAAAGCCCCAACACAGTATTCTGTATATAACAGGTGCTAAAACCAAGATGTTGGTGGTATAAAGCCAAAGGTGACAAGACCTAAAGAGGCCTAGGGCCAACCCAAGGCACACCAGAGTTCTGGTTTCCCTTGATTAAATGTGGAAACTGCAAGTTTACCAGTCTAAGAAGATGGGGACATGGGAGTTCACTACAGTATACTACTTTGTATATATTCAAAATTCTCCACAGTAAATTGCTAAAAAATAAAAGGTAGGTGAAGATAAGGATCAAACCCTTTTGTTCTAACTTTCCTACCTTTGAACTTTTCTTTCCTTTTTAAATTTGATCTTTGCCAGCCTCCCCCCTCTGTTGTCAACAGGTCCACTGGGTCATTAGCCATTTAACAAATGGTGGCTTGGAGGATAAAAGACAGACCCTTTGGATGGGGAGTGGAATTCCAAATGCTAGACTCTTGGCTCCACAATGTCTGATTCAGAAGAACTGCTGGGAGCTATTAGTGCAGTGCGCCCACCCAAGAGTTCCTTCTACTCCCACATGCCTCCCATTTATGCCGACACAGTTTTGTGACTGTGAGCTTTCGTTTAGCACAGGAATGGATCAGACTGAGTGTAACCACAGAAATTATTAGGAAGATCTAAGGATAAGGAATCCAAAAGGAAACAATTTCAAATGTGGAATTGCAACAGATCAGAATTTTTTCTAGGAGGGCAATAATCCAAAAAATGCATTTTCAAACTCCCCAGACACAAGATAAGGAGGATATATAGTAACAGTATGTTAGATGCATTCAGGCCTAAATGAGAGTATTTGCCATTTTGTAAACATATCTTGTGCTTTCCCACCTCTGAGTCTTTGCTTAACATTCTCCTCTACCCCTGCAACAGTGACCTAAGTGAAATCCGAATCTCTTATTTTCAATAAAAAAAATTATTAAGTATTACTGCTTTCTTGATACAAAGAAACTGGAAGTAATCTTATGCTTGCTTTTTTTTGGGGGGTCACTCACAAAGAGAACAAAGTAAAAGGGAAAGAGATGGGAAGATCTTCTACAGTAATTAGAGTTGAAAGAGGAATGGAAGAGTATTAAAAGGGAGAAGAAATGTCATGTGAATATAACTGAGCTGTTGGCACAGTGTTAACTCCTAGTGGGGAAAAGAAAAACTCAAAAGGGGCTCCTGGGTGTTTCAGTCATTTGAGTGTCTGACTTCGGCTCAGGTCATGATCCCACAGTTTGTGGGTTTGTGCCCCACATTGGGCTCTGTGCTGACAGCTCAGGGCCTGGAGTGTGCTTCAGATTCTGAGTGTGTGTGTGTGTGTGTGTGTGTGTGTCTGCCCCTCCCCTGCTCACGCTCTGTCTTTTCTCTCTCTCTTTCTCTCTCAAAAATAAACAAACATTAAATAAAATTTTTTTAAAGAAAAAGTTAAAACACTACCTCACAGCAGCCAACTGGTGGCACCCATGAACCCAGGACTTACTGGGTATTAGGAATTGGATGAACAGATTAAGTTGGCTCTTGGGTAGATAGGCTTAATTCCTACCCCCCAAAATGGACATATTAAGGAAAGTCAAACATAATCCTATACACACTCTGGCAAAAAAAAGGTGTAGAGTAGCTTCAGAGGCCACTTATAACTCATATCCTTGATTCCACATCCAAGAATTGAGGGCAGAAATATATAGCTTACCTTTGAGTCAAAGGTTGATAAAAGTCTCGTCCTCTGATTCAAGGGACAGAAAGGTAACCAATCAAATCAGCCAAATGAAAAAGTCAGGATTTCAGTCATCATCTGCTCTTCTTTGAATCACTTCTAAAGTTACCCTTCAAGGCCTGGTCCACATGACATTTTCCACAACCTTTACTGAGCACCTCCTTTACTCTATTCCTGTGTCCTCACCTTAATTTGTCTCACTTACATACGTGTGAGTCCACAGTCCACACACCTCCCACAAGGTATCAAGTTTCTTCAGATCTGGAAAACTTGTCTTATGAAGAATTCTTAGCTCTCTGCCTTTCGTGAAAAATAAACATATCTGGGAGCATCTGGCTGGCTCAGTCAGTACAGCATGTGACTCTTAATCTCGGGGTTGTTAAGTTTGAGCCCCACATTGGGTGTAGAGAGTACTTAAAGATACAACCTCTAGGGGCGCCTGGGTGGCTCAGTCGGTTAAGCCTCCGACTTCGGCTCAGGTCAGATCTCACGTTCGTGGGTTCGAGCCCCGTGTCAGGCTCTGTACAGCTAGCTCAGAGCCTGGAGCCTGCTTCCGGTTCTGTGTCTCCTCTCTCTGCCCCTCCCCCTCTCATGCTCTGTCTCTCTCTGTATCAAAAATAAATAAAACATTAAAAGAAAATTAAAAAAATAAAACCTCTAAAGCAGAGGGGAGGGAGAAAAAATCTTTATAAATAAATAAATGCATTTTGTCTGTTTGGTTTTTTAAATTTGGACAAATCATAACATCCAGAACTCAGAGGAATAAAATTTAAATAACCAGAAAACAGGGGTGCTTGGGTTGGTCCAGTCAGAACATGCAACTCTTGATCTTGGGGTCATGAGTTTGAGCCCCATATTGGGCATAGAGATTACTTAAATAAAAAATTTAAATAATCAGAAAACAAACACATTATAAAACATACAAACTGAATGGTGTATAATAACTAGATCTAGGAGATGGAGAAGAATAACAATTTTTAGTAAGGCTCCTGGACTTAGCAAACTTTAGCAAGTATATACAGAGAGCTCATGCCAGATGGTCTCATAAGAGTTGCAATGTAGCTGAGGAGTTGAACAAAAGCAATGTACTGCCAACTGATCCTGTAAAATTAGGAAATACTGAAATGATCACATAGTCAGATAATGACAGGTGTGGAGATCTGCTTAGAACATTATTCAAATGCTGTGCTCACTTGAGTCTGTGGCTTTGTAACTCAACTCTTAACCTAAATATTGCAGTGCAAGCCAAATGAGTAAGATGCAGAACTAGGAAAACTTCCCAGGCCTTCTGACCACATGGAAGCAGATTGGGGTAAACTCCTCTCCAAGTGGTATTCAGAGAACAGTCCTTTGCACATGGAAATAGGCTTAGATACATACTTCCTTTATTAAAATCAATGTGTTATTTGGCCTTACTGGAAAAAAGGTAAGAATAGCCACAAAAATATATCAGTTAACTTCCTATAAAAAGTTAATTTATGGGGCACCTGGCCAGCTTGGTCAGAGAAGCATGCGACTCTTGATCTTGGGGTCGTGAGTTTGAGTCCCACATTGAGTAGACATTACTTAAATAAATAAAAACTTCTAGAGGTGCGTGGGTGGCTCAGTTGGTTAAGCTTCTGATTTTGGCTTAAGTCATGATCTCTCAGGTTTGTGAGTTCGAGCCCCACACTGTGCTATGCACTGATGGTGCAGAGCCTGGTTGGGATTCTGTCTCCTTCTCTCTGCCCCTCCCCACTTGTGCTTGCTTTCCCACTCTCTCTCTCTCTCTCAAAATAAATAAACTTAAAAAATTTTTTTAAATAATGATAATAAAATAAATAAAAACTGCAAAACAAAACTTTATAGTCCTACCATAAAATACATTTATTCATTAAACGATTGTTTGGTGCCATTAAAAAGCTACCTCTGGGCAAAGAATAGAGTTATCCTAAGAAGTTATGGAAATGGACAATAAGCATGTGAAATGATGTTCAATATTACTGGCCATTAGGGAAATGCAAACCCAAACCACAATGTGATACCACTTCCCTCCCACTAGATGGCTATAATTAAAAAGACAGATAATAACAAGTAACGGGGAAGATGTGGAGTAACTAGAATCCTCCATACATTGCTGGTGGTAAAGTAAAATGGTCACCCACTCTTTCAAAGTGATCCAGCAGTTTCTCAAAAGGCTAAACATAGAGTTACCATATAACCCAGCAATTTCACTCCTAGAGAGGACTGAAAAGTTGAAAGTTGAAATCAGCCTAGTATCCATCAACTGATAAGTTTAAGTGAAATGTTACATAGGAGAGTCTCCTTATTCACAGCAGTTATGTGCCATAAAAGTTGCTGCAAACATTGAATTAGCAAATACTGAACCATTGCTCCTAGGGGAAATACAAACAGAGTTAGGTTCCTTCAAGCTTCTACTCACATTTCCATCAGTGGATAAATACACAGCCTTATTTTATGTGTTTCTGCTTAAAGACACTCTATTTAGAGGCACCTGGGTAGCTCAGTCAGTTAAAGGTCTGACTTTTGGTTTCTGCTCAGATCATCTCACAGTTTCTGAGTTCAAGTGCTGACAGGTCAGAGCCTGGAGCCTGCTTCAGATTCTATGTCTTCCTCTCTCTCTGCCCCTCCCCAGCCCTCTCTGCCTCTCAAAAATAAACACTAAAAAATTAAAATATATATAGATATAGGTATAGATATTTTTAAAGACACCATATTTAATATATATTGTTGACTTGTTAACACTCAACTCATGACCAATAACAACAGAATTCCTGCCTGAATAAAGCTTATTTAACATACGTTTTTTTCTCCCTAAGGCGTATCACAATCTTCCTCCTGTTAGGAAAACTAGACAGCACTTAGCACTACATTTGGGTACCATTTTAAAGAGCAAAATCACCAACAGAAAGTACAAAAATGTGACATGAAGCACACAGCACTAAATGGACCATTAAAAAGCTGGCTTTGAGTATGAGAGCTGAAGCACAAGGCAGAGAGCATCACCTTGTTCAGCTTCAGCTGTGAATGAGTATTCAGGGACTCAAAAATTTTCACTGCTCTGATCATGTCCACAAATGACCACTAAATGACAATTAGATATTAGTTTGGAGATTACAAATAAATTTTATCAAGTAGGCAAATTTGCAAATATAGAATCTGTAAATTGATTCTGATAATCATGTGTCATACAATGAATATGATTTAGCCATAAAAAGGAATGTAGTATTAAAAAAAGGAATTAAGTACTGATTCATGCTACAAAATGGGTAAACCTTAAAACATGAGGCTAAGTGAAAGAAGTCAGTCACAAAAGGCCACATATTGTATTGCTCCCCCAATTTTAAATCATGACAACTGATCCAGGAGAGTTTAAATATAATTCAAGTCAAACAAAGAATGTTTCTATGAAATGTCCATAACAGGAAAATCCAGATGGAGTAATTATTAATGGGTATAGAGCTTCTTTCAGGGATGATGAAAGTATTCTGGTATACAGTGGTGATGGTGACATAACCTTACATATATACTAAAATCCATTAAACTGCACACTTTGTAAGAATGTGGTATGTGAATTATATCTCAATAAAGCTGCTTCACAAAAAATAAACCCATCTTCCACATTATTTCCTGAGTTATGTACAGCAGTCATACATGACTTTTTCAAATACCCCAAAAATATATATTGTACCTATCATCTACAGAAAGCATGAAGTTAACCTTCCTCTAAGCTCACACTGCTCTATTAAGATTGATCCTGGTATTTCTAAGGATGTAAGTGAATATTTATTTATAAAAATAAAAACTAATTTGCAACAAAATTCTTTTATTTGAAAAAAAAAAAAAACATTTGCAAGTATGTGGCATGCCCACCTAGGCAAATTCAGAAGAAAACAACAAAGGGAGAGAAATGTTACCAACCACTCAAGAACTCATAGTCTGAAAACCCCTCAGCTTTTCCAAAGGCAAATCCATCTAGTGTTGGTTACATAAGCAGCAGAGGGAGGAAACCACTTCTGTGTTCAAACTCTCAGATTCTGGATTCCAGCAACCTTTTCAAAGACTCAAAAGTCACAATAATACGAAAAAGGGAACAAAAAAAAATAAAAATTTTTAAAGTCTTGTAAAGGTCACCTAGTCTACCTAAGTTCTACATCCTTCCCTACCCAACCAAGAATTTAGCCCGTGTGACTCACGGCAAGATAATTTTTATTTTCTTAATAAAAGGTCTTGAGGTTGACATTCCAATTTTTATTAAGTACCAATTATGTGGTAAGCACTGTTACATCTAATTCTCTGAATCAAAAAGTAAAAATACCTATACATATTTTAGTGGCCTTAAAACTGAAGTTGGCTCCAAAACCAGAGACAGGTGATAATGTGGGGGGAAAAAAGGAAAAAGGGAGGAGAGGAGACTAGGGAAATAAACTAGCCCTTAAACCAAAAGATACTCCAAGTTTAAGTCCATGTTAAAAGCAGCACACTTCACCATACCTTTCCTCTCCCACCATCTTCCCCTTGCCTGCTTATGTTTCTTCACCGCACATACCTGTAGCTGGGGCTTTCGCACCATATACATTTGCTTGCTTGTTTTCAGTGGTCCCCTCACTAGACTGAACCCAAAGGGAGCAAGGCCTTCATGCTGATCACTGCTCTAGGATCTCTAAAACCCAAAACTGTACCTGGCACATAGGAGGGACTCAATAAACATTTGAGTTGAGTGAATAAATGGTATTTGTGAGTGAAGCCAAAAACTCAGATGTTTTTCTCTGGCCTCCCTGAAGAATAATTTTTATAAAACTTCACTTCCACCTTGCACATAAGAAGCAGAAATAAGAAACAACCATGCACTGGGGTGCCTGGCTGGCTCAGTCAGAAGAGCATGTGACTCTTGATCTTGGGGTTGTGGGTTCAAGCCCCACATTTGGTGTAGAGATTACTTAAATAAATAAAACTTAAAGAAAGGGAAGCTATACATATGATATAACCCATAGTTTTCATGGTGGTTCCCAGTTTACCTACCTTGCTTGGAACCTCATTAGCTCCATATTTAGTTACCATGCTTTTGCTCAAGCTAATATCATTTCCCTTTATCCTCTCAGTCTACTATTTGCCTCTTCTCAAGAAGAGTGTAAATATTAAAAGAATAAAGTAAAACTTCTTTCATCCCACTTTTAAAATATGCTCTTGGCAAATGAGAATTAATCATCTTAATTCATTATTATAAAATCTATGGTTTAACCCAATACATCTTTAAAAAATTTCTATGTTTGTTTATTTATTTATTTATTTTTAGTAATCTACACCAACATGAGGCTCAAATTCACAACCCTGAGATCAGAAGCCACCTGCTCCACCAGCTCAACCAGCCAGGTGCCCAGAGAGTCTGCATTTTTAACAAGCTCCCAGGAGATGATGCTAGTCCTTAGAATACACACTGTCTGTCTACTTTCCTCATGGCTGTGGTAGACTTGATGCTGCCTGCCCCTTCCTGTCTAGTTCTAAAAAATGTTAGTATACAATTAGCCAACTGCTGCAAAACAATGCTCAGGGCACCTGGGTGACTCAGTCAGTTGAGAGTCTCACTTCAGCTCAGGACATGATCCCAAGGTTTCTGCATTGGAGCCCCACATAGGGCTTGGGCTCTCTGCTGTCACCACAGAGCCTGCTTCAGATCCTCTCTCCCTCTCTCTCTACCCCTCCCCACTTGCACTTTCTCTCTCAAAAATAAATATCTTTTAAAAATGATCCTTAAAGGGTCATCAATCCTCTATGCTTTCTGTTCATCAGGCATGGGTTCTTGAGTCTTTTAACTGTTTTTTTTTTTTTTTTAATCCTAACTGGGGATGTTTGAACGGTCTCAAATGCTGGCCACATATATCTCTTAAACTGAAGTAAGTAAATATGAAATTAAACTTTGTTTTCCCTTCATGAAACCTCATGGTATGACTGTTTCTGAAACAATAATGTAATGCAGGTTCATTTCTTTTTTTAATGTTTATTTTTGAGAGAGGTGCCCCCAGATTCATTTTAGTTTGTAGTCCCAGACGCTCTGAAAATATGTACATAACCGATTGCTCCCCTACTTATTATTTTTTTTAATGTTTTATTTATTTTTGACACAGAGAGAGACAGAGCATGAGAGGGGGAGGGGCAGAGAGAATGAGACACAGAATCCAAAGCAGGCTCTAGGCTCTGAGCTGTCAGCACAGAGCCTGACGCGGGGCTCAAACCCACGAACGTGAGATCACGACCTGTGCTGAAATCAGGGGCCTAACTGACTGAGCCACCCAGGCATTCCAGCTCCACTATTTAAACAGACTTACTCACGTTGCTATTTCTTTGTTAAGTATTACTGAATTTGAGAATTGAAGTTACTCTGAACTTTAACCCAGTTCTCCAAGGAATCAAGTCCTGGTGTGGAGAAGTACTTTTTCTAGATCTGTGAATAGATCTTTCTCATCTGTGAATAGTTAGGGACAAGGGTCATGATAGCTTTCTAGTCTCACTTCCAAGAATTTGACTCTAGAGTCTGTATTCCCCTCTGATTCTTCCTTTCAAACTGCATGTGACCTATGACCTTTATTTTGCTCTTTTCTGACTAATAAAAAGCCCTTTGGCTTACTTCTCAGTTCTCCAGAGAGAAGAGCCTGCCATAAACTGTATATACATTATTAATACATTTAGCTGTCCTTACAAGGAACTCTCTCACAGAAGTTCATATGATGAGCTGGAAATACGCTGAAGTAACTAAAATCAAAAATTAAAGTAGGCACGCCTGAGTGGCTGAGTCGGTTAAGCCTCCGATCCTGATTTCGGCTCAAGTCATGATCTCATGGTTCGTGAGTTTGAGTCCCACATGAGGTTCTGCACTGTCTGTACAGAGTCTGCCCGGGATTCTTTCTTTCTGTCTCTCCCCTGTTCATGCTTTTTCTCTCTCAAAAAAAAATAAATAAAACAAAGGTTAAAAAAAAAAACGAGGTGGGGTGCTTGGCTGGCACAGTCATTTGAGGATGTAACTCTTGATCTCGGGGTTATGAGTCTGAGCCCCACGTTTGCTGTAGATATTACTTAAAATAAATAAAATTTTAAAAATCTTTAAATTATCCTTCTCAGTGCCAATCCAATTAAAACAGTCAGATGTACACGTTTTTTGTTCACATTTGTTGTTATCCTAACCAGAGCCAACACCTGTATGCAGGCTAAAAAAAAAAAAAAAAGCTGTGCTTAGGTGTGAGTGGAAAGAGCCATAGCTGAGGAAAAGCAATCAGTTAGCTCTTCTCCTAAATCTTACCAGCTGTGTTTTCCTGATGACACAGAATCTGCCCACCTGCTCCCACAGATGGTACAGCTGCAGCTTAAGTAAAACACCTGGTTTTGTACATCCATTCCACGCAGTTTGCTAGAACAATGCTAGCTACAGATCAAGCAAGCCGAAGTAGGCATTTTCATTTCTTGCCCTGATTAAGACCAACATCATTTTAAACTACAGCATGCTAAAATATGCCTCTCGTTCCCATAACAAAAATACAACAACGTTAAAGAAGTTATAATAATAACTTCAAAGAATTTAAAAATAGATAATAATGTTAAAGAATTGTTATAAAGTGTGATAATCCTAGATTACAAATTTAGTCGTCATTTTCCAAACTCCTTAATTTAGAACATTTATAGTAAGATAATCCTAGTAACACAAGCTCATTAACCACCAGCAGCCAGTACTTCTTATGAAGAATAGTGTCAGTATAGTAAATGAACGGAAAATGCTAAATAAAAATCATGTGAGAAATGAGACTCTAATTTTACACTTAGGAAACTTTACAATTAACCTTGGGACCTTAAATTAACTTAACTTCTACTTAAATCCTCAGAAGAATTTTCTCCCCATTGAAGAAGATTCACTAACATTGGTAAACTAAAAGCAGTGATTGTTTCCTGAGCAAAAAACAAAAACACTCATGAAGTGATAAATGATTTCATGCCCTAGTCCATAAGTTAGTTTGAATGTTCCAAAGCTAAACCTTTTAGGATATTTGATGGCTTATGGAGAAAATGGTGTGAAATATTAGAAATTAGGAATACCCCAAGAATACATGAGAGCTTAGTTACCAAATGACAACACAGCATTATCTGGTACAAAAAAAGCAATCATATTAAAGATATATGCCCTGGAGGTACCTGGCTGCCTCAGTTGGAAGGGCATGTGAGTCTTCATTCTTGGGGATCTGAGTTCGAGCTCCACACTGGGTGTACAGATTACTAAAATAACATGCTTAGGGGCGCCTGGGTGGCTCAGTCGGTTAAGCCTCCGACTTCGGCTCAGGTCAGATCTCACGTTTGTGGGTTCAAGCCCCGCATCAGGCTCTGTGCTGACAGCTAGCTCAGAGCCTGGAGCCTGCTTCCAGTTCTGTGTCTCCCCCCCCCCCCCATGCTCTGTCTCTCTCTGTATCAAAAATAAATAAAACATTTAAAAATTTTTTTAAATAAATAAAAAGAAAAAAAGTAAAATGTTTAAATAAACAAATAAAAATAAAGACATATGCCCTGGGTAAAAACTAAAATCCAATATCAGTCCCTCCTTTGTCCTACCTCAGTCAGCATTAACTAATCTCTCTCCCTAGTATTTTTTCAGACATTGCCATTTATCACTTTGACCACAAAGTGTCCCCTAAGTTTTTCTTCCTTGTAATATTTCCTCTATTAAGATTTAGATTTTTTTTTTTTGTCAAATTTAGACCCTCTTAAGGCAATGGTTCCCAAAGGAGTGTTTAGACTACCTTGAAGAGACCTAATTAGGTAGCCTGGTGAAAATGCCGATTCCTGGCCCCTGTCCCAACCTCAAGTATTTAAATTTCTGGGAAGTGAAGTCCCAGATGTTACATTTAACAAGTTTTCCAGATGCTTGAGATGCACACCAAAGTGTACACTGCATATAGTAATTTTTCCCTCCTTATATTTCAATACAAGCACCAGTCACTTGACATTTTTCAGCTTCATTACTCTGGAATTCTGAAACATGTACACATTCATTTCCTGTTTGGTCTGTCCTGTCTCCAGCAAGAGCCTACTTCATTATCTCCCAATTTGTCTCCTTGGTTCCCTGACTGGCCCAAAGCGGGTCTTGTGCAAATATTGAACTTATCCCACAATGACAGTTCCATTTCTTTTTCCTTCTGAGAAAAGTATTAACAGCATGGGAATCCGATTACAAGTTGATGAATGCATCATTAAGTAAGATTTTTAAAGCAGAATGCATAATCTGTCATGTGTATTAGTTTACAGTGGTGGGGGAGAAGGGGCACCTGGGTATCTCAGTTGGTTAAGGTCCAGCTCTGCACTGACAGCTGACACCAAGGAGCCTGCCTGAGATTCTCTGTCCCTCCCTCACTTGCACACGCACCTGCAAACACATGCCTGCTCTCCCTCTCTCAAAATAAATAAACATTAAAAGAAAAAAAAACAATGGTGGGGGGGGAAATCACCAAAATATCTTTGTAGTAGCGATGAGATGAAAACTGGCAAGACTTCTATCAGAGTTTGATCCACCTGAAGCTTTTCATCCTCTTTGTCACCAGTCACATAAGGGACCTATTTTCATTTCCAGTACATTTCTGTCTAGTTATAAGCTCGTCTACAAACACAGGTAATAGATGGATCTGCAAGAGCCAACTGCCCCAAAATGGACAAGCTTGCACTTTCTGAGAAAGAAGGAAAGGTCTGAATGACGGCTGGCGGCCTCGTGAAACAGTCAATCATATAACTGCTTTTTACAGAGCATGTGGAAAGTTCACTGAAATGCAAAGTGTGATCACTTTAAAGGCATCTCACTACTAACACCAAACAAATAAACACTGAATGTCGCTGTTGTTCATAAAATTTGTTCCAAGTTACTAAAAATAACAGAAGAGATAAACGTCTTTGGTCCTGTTTAAAGCAAGGATCTGACAACAATTTTGTGGACTTCTGGTCTGACCAGAAATTATAAAGACTCTGCAAAATATTACATACAGTATGATACCATTTGTGTCAAATACTGTACATTTATGTATTAGCGATGTATGTAAAAGTATCCAAAAAAGTCTGGAAATACACACAAACTTTCAGTGATGAGGTAAAAAGGAATTTTTACATTTTACTCTATTTGATACAAATTTCTTATAAGAATGTCTTGTATTACTTTTGTAAAATACTTTTCAAAAATTTTACTGTCAGGGGCGCTCAGTTGGTTAAGCATCCGACTTCAGCTCAGGTCATGATCTCACAGTCCGTGGGTTCAAGTCCTGTGTTGGGTTCTGTGCTGACAGCTCAGAGCCTGGAGCCTGTTTCAGATTCTGTGTCTTGCTCTCTCTCTGCCCCTCCCCTGCTCACACTCTGTCTCTCTCAAAATAAAATAAAGACATAAAATAAAATAAAATAAAATATAAATTTTTACTGTCAAAGCAGAATACTATAAAATGAGAAATACTGCTGTGGAGTTAGGGCTTGGTTCAGGTCTTGTCTCTTCTATATAATCAAAGACAGGCCCTCATTGAGTCAATTCATCATCCATGCAGTCTTTTTCCTCAACTATAAAATTTAGATGGTAATACTACTCAATTCACAGGTTGTTTTGGGCACTGAATAATGTATGTGAAATCCCCATATAAATTATGATTTTTGGGGCGCCTGAGTAGCTTAGTCAATTGAGTGTCCAACTCTTGATTTTGGCTCAGGACACAATCCCGGGGTCGTGGGCTTGAGCCCCACTTAGGGCTCCACACTAACTGTGGTGCCTGCTTGAGATTCTCTCTCCCTCTGCCCCCTCTCTCCCACTCGTGCGCTCTCTCTAAAATAAACTTTTAGGGGTACCTGGGTGGCTCAGTCAGTTAAGCATCCGACTTCGCCTCAGGTCATGATCTCACAGTCCTTGGGTTCAAAACCTGCGTCGGGCTCTGGGCTGACAGCTCAGAGCCTGGAGCCTGCTTCCAATTCTGTGTCTCCCTCTCTCTCTGCCCCTCCCCAACTCACTTTCTGTCTCTCTCAAAAAAAAAAAACTTAAAAAAAAAAAAAACTTAAAAAATATAAAAAAGATTTTTAAATAAAGTTTTTAAAAATTACTATGGTTTTTCATACTACATGGCTAAAGCTTTCTTCAGATATTCACAATGTATTTTATACAAAGTATATGTATAAATTACAAGTAAGTCATTGACCTCTTAAGGTCATTATAGCGATGATCATTTTACACAGAGTAACACACAGAAACTGTGGTAGACTAGACTAAATCTATACAAAGTCTAGTAAGTTTCAGTCACAAATCTTTCAAAGAACTACCCAGGAACTTTCTCAATACATTAATTCCTAATATTTTACTTCCTTGTTGAATAAGTCTCACAAAAATAGAAGTCTGTACAATCTATATTCTAAATAAGGAGCTTTACAAGTATTCAACTGACAAAGAGAATTTATCTGTTCCCTCTACATCACTCCAAGGGCCATCCATATTAGATCCAACCTCTATTTTCATTCTGTGTTATTTATATATCCTATTGCCTACTCAGCATCTCTAGTTGGATAGTTAACAGTCACATACAAAATGTCCCTAACAAATTCTTGGTTCACTTGCCTATCCCTAACCTACCTGGGGTTCATAACATAACCCCAGTTCTATTAGCAACTAAAACCAATAATCTTGTTGGAGTCATCACTGACACTCAACCTCCTCCCATATCCAATCCACTGAGGCAAACCCTATCAACCATACCTTCAAAATATCCTGAATACAACTATTTCTGCTGACTTCCGCTGTTAACATTCTAGTCCGAACCCACCAACTTCCCTCTCTCTTGGCCTACAGCAATAATTTATTAGTTCACATTCCTGCTTCTACTCTTGCCCTGTGAAGAATGTTTTCCCCAAGAGCAGAGTGATTTCCTTAACAGGTAAAGGAGAAAATGTTACTGGTGAAAAGCCTCTAAAGGCTTCCCATCCCATTCAGAAAATCCAAAATCCTTTCTTTGACTCTTAAGGTCTGGTCCTGTTTACCTCTCCAAGATCAGCTTCTACCACTGTCACCCCTACTCAATGTGCTAGCCTCTTTGCTGCTCTGTGAACGTTATCAAGCATACTCCCACCTCACGGTCCTGACACTTTGTCCGGACTCCTCTCCCAGATATCCACATGGCTTGCTTACTTCCTTCATTTACCTCAGATTTTTGCTCAAGTGTCACTGCATCAGAAGTCTTTCTCAACCACTGATAGCACTCCCGATCACCCTCTTCAATCTAACATACCTTTTAACACTTTACTGCTACCTAACTATACTGAACAAGTGCATATAAAATGGATTTTTAATCACATTCAAGATCTGTGAGGGCTTCATTTTATTCACTACTGCATTGCTCAGACTTTGTACGAAGTAGAGGCTCAGCAAATGTTAAAATATAAGAGGAGCACCTGAAAGGCTCAGTCGATTAAGCATCTGATTCTTGTTTGGCTCAGGTCATGAACTCACAGTTGGTGGGGTTGAGTCCCACGTCGGGATCCTTACTGACAGTGCAGAGCCTGCTTGGGAATCTCTGTCTCCCTCCCTCCCTCTCGCTCTCTCGCTCTCACTCTCTGACTCTCGCTCTCTTGCTCTGCCCTTCCCCACTTGCTCTCTCAAAATTAATAAACTTAAAAAAAAGAGAGAGAGAATGCAGAACAAACGGAATTCTCATAGACTGCTGATGCAAGTATAAACTGATAAAACTCTGGAAGACTTTTTGGCAGTATCTACTAAAGCTGAACATATACATAATCAATGACTCTCCAATTCCACTCCTAGGCAGGTACCCAAAAGAAAGACATACACACATATACCCAGATACAGAAGAATGTTCCTTCAGCACTATTCTTAATAACCCCAAACTGGAAACAAACAAAATATCCATCAACAACAGAATGAACAAATTGTGTGGTATATTTTTACAGTGGAATTCTATACAGCAATGAGAATGAATTATTAACACAAGAACATGTGTCATTATTGTCCAGCAAATGAAACCAGATAGAGAAGAAAACATAGTATATGATTATTCATATATCATGTTCATTTTTTAAAAAAGCAAAACTGGGGTGCCTCTGTGGCTCAGTTGGTTAAGCATCTGATACTTGATTTCAGCTCAGGTCCTGATCTCATGGCTCATGAGATCAAGCCCCATGTTGGGCTCTGTGCAAACGGTACAGCCTGCTTTGGGATTCTCTCCCTTCCACTTCCCCCGACATGCACAAGTTCTCTCTCTAAATTAAAAAAAATTTTTTTAATCAGTAAAACAGAAACAATTACATAAAAATAAATAAATAGATCAATTAAAAATATTGAATGGTGAAGATAGGTCAAGACATTGGTTACTCTGGGGGAGAGGGAGGGACAGTAATTTACAGGTGAGAGATGGGCTTCTAAAGTAGTTGTTAATGTTCTATTTCTTGATCTGGATAGCACTTACAGAAGTATGGTCAGTTTGTAAAAATTCATTGAGCTGTACGTTTATGATTTTTTTGTTGTTATTTAATAAAAACTTTACATAGGAGCACCTGTGTGGCTCAGTCAGTCAAGCGTCCAACCCTTCGTTTTGGCTCAGGTCATGATCTCACAGTTTGTGGGTTTGAACTCCACATCGGGCTCCATGCTGACAGTGCAGAGCCTGCTTGAGATTTTCTCTCTCCCTCTCCCTGGTCCTCCCCTGCTCTCTCTCCCTGTCTCTCAAAATAAATAAACTTTAAAAAATTATTTAAAAATTTTGCATGGTGAAAAATTACAGGAAAAGAGAAACACTGTCAAGCTATCTTCTATACAGCTATTTCAACTATATTTCATTTATGTTTTAAACATCCTATTAATAGCTATCGCAAAAATTATTTTTTTATTAAAAATTTATTTTCAGGGCACCTGGGTGGCTTAGCCAGTTACATGTCTGACTCTTGATTTCAGATCATGAAATTCAAGTTCAGTTCAGGTCATGAACTTGAACCCTGTGTCCGGTTCTGAGCTGAACAGCGTAGCCAGCTTGGGATTCTCTTTCTGCCCCTTCCCCACTCAAGCACTCTTTCAAAAATAAATAAACCTTAAATTTTTTTTAACACTTATTCATTTTTGAGAGACAGAAACAGAGCATGAGCAGGGGAGGGGCAGAGAGAGAGAGGGAGACAGAATCTGAAGAAGGCCCCAGGTTCTGAGTTGTCAGCACAGAGTCCAATGTGGGGCACAAACCCACGAACGTGAGATCATGACCTGAGTCAAAGTCGGATGCTTAACTCAGGCACCCCAACTTTATTTATTTTTTTAAGTTTACTTATTTTGAGAGAGGGAGTAGGGAGTAAGAGAGAAAGTGGGGGAGGGACAGAGAGAGAGAGAGAGAGAGAGGGAAGGAGGGAAGGAGAGGGAGAGGGGAGGAGAGAGGGAGGGAGGAAGGGAGAGAGAATCCCAAGCAGGCTCCGCAATATCAGCACAGAGCCCAATGCAGGACTCAATCTTAAGAACCACAAGATCATGACCTGAGCCAAAATAAAGAGTCAGATGTTCAACCAACTAAGCCACCCAGGTACCCCCAAAATAAATAAACTTTAAAAAATTATTATTGGGGCACCTAGGTGGCTCAGTCAGTTAAGCATTTGACTTCAGCTCAGGTCATGATCTCGAGGTTCATGGATTCCAGCCCCTTGTCAGGCTCTGTGCTGACAGCTCAGAGCCTGGAGCCTGCTTCATATTCTGTGTCTCCCTCTCTCTCTGCCCCTCCCCTCACGCTGTCTCTTTCTCTCTCAAAAATAAATAAACATTAAAAAAAAAAAAAGAAAACCAACCCAAAGATGCTTTCTCACTATGCCATAGTGTCTATACAAGAACCTATTTAAATAAGAAAAATGTACTCATCTGTTACTCACAGATCTTTCCACAAAAGTTTCTTTTTTAAAATATCATTCGGGATAAATTCAATACAACCTGAAGCCTTCTTTTCCTCCTTAATCTGTGGGATCAAAATCAATCTGCCATGTTCTAACTAATGTTTAACTGGCATGGATTGTCTGCCTGTCTTCCCTGGAATCAAGAAGAGGGTTCACATGTAAACAGGACTGATCTGGCAAATGAATAAACATAAAAAGAGATCCTTTCACTAAAACAAGTTTGTGCTCCACACTCAGCTAAACTCTCACACAATAGATTAACCCTTCAGCAGCATCTGAGCTTAAAAGCCAGAGTCAACCAATTAAGCCCTAATGGGACACCCATTTCCCATTTTTTTGTTGTTGTGTTTTATTTATTTTTGAGAGACAGAGAGACAGTGTGAGCAGGGGAGGATCAGTGACGGAGATAGACTCTAAAGCATTCTCCAAGCTCTGAGCTAGCTGTCAGCACAGAGCCCAACGTGGGGTTCAAACCCACAAACCGTGAGATCATGACCTGAGCCGAAGCCAGATGCTTAACCGACTGAGCCACCCAGGCACTCCGCCATTTCCCATTTTTGATAGTTTAAATAACCCCCTCTTGGTTTATAAACTCCTATCAACCATCCAGATGACCCCATCACATTTTGTTCCCCACTGGCATTTATGAATATGTGCTATGATCAACTGTGTAGTAGAGCTTTCACTGCCACAACCAACATGTACTTTTAAAAACTGGAGAATTCTGGGGCGCCTGGCTGTTTCAGTCGGTAAAGGGTGTAACTCTTGATCTTGAGGTTGGGAGTTCAAGCCCCCTGTTGGGTGTAGAGATTACTTTAAAAAAATCTTAAGGAATTTTTAAAAATTGGAGAATTTCAATGACTTTAAAAATTGAAACAAGGAGCACCTGGGTGGCTCAATGGGTGGAGCGTCTGACTTGATTTTTACTTACTTTGTGACCTCAAGGTCATGGGATCAAGACCATCAGGCTCTGCACAGGGAAAAAAAAGAAAAAAGAAAACAGGGGCGCCTGGGTGGCTCAGTTGGTTAAGCCTCCGACTTCAGCTCAGGTCAGATCTCACGTTCGTGGGTTCGAGCCCCGCGTCGGGCTCTGTGCTGACAGCTAGCTCAGAGCCTGGAGCCTGCTTCCAGTTCTGTGTCTCCTTCTCTCTCTGCCCCTCCCCCTCTCATGCTGTGTCTCTCTCTGTATCAAAAATAAATAAAACATTAAAAAAAAAGAAAAAAGAAAACAAAAATGGGGCACCTGATTGGCTGAGTCAGTTAAGTGTCCAACTTTGGCTCAGGTTGTGATCTCACAGTTCCTAAGTTCAAGCCCTGCTTCAGGTTCCGTGCCTGACAGTGTGGAGTCTGCCTGGGATTCTCTCTCTCTTCCCCTCCCCAACTCGTGCTTGTGCTCTCTCTCAAAATAAATAAACTTTTTTTTAAAATAAATAAATCTTAAAAATCAAAGGTAGATTCTAAAAAAAGACAAAAACAAAAAACAAATAATAGCCTTCATTAGGAAAGATGACAGATTAAAACTATGTGTGACCCAACCGCACTCTCGGAACTTTACGTGTCCTAGTAATCCACAGCGATCCTATTCACCCTCAGCCACCAAAATGGACAAATAAGCAAGCAGTCGCTAAAGGTTGTTAGATACCATGCACAGTGTTATTTGGCCTGAGGATTTTATTAGGGGTTTCTCAGGATTTACTGTCTTTTTTTTTTCTTTAAGATTTTATTTTTTGGGGCACCTGGGTGGCTCAGTCAGTTGGGCGTCTGACTTCGGCTCAAGTCATGATCTTACTGTCCATGGGTTGGAGCCCCATGTCAGGCTTTGTGCTGACAGCTCAGAGCCTAGAGCCTGCTTCAGATTCTGTGTCTCCCTCTCTCTCTGCTCCTCCTCTGCTTGGTCTCTGCCTCTCTCTCTCAAAATAAAATAAAGACTTCAAAAAAAATTTTTTAAATTAAAAAAAAGATTTTATTTTTAACTGCTCAACGTGGGGCTCGAACTCACAACCCCAAAATCAAGAGTCACATGCTCTACAGACTGAGCCAGGAGTCTCAAGATTTATTGTCTTTTATAACCGGAGACTCTGGAATGAGAAAGACTCAAAGATCCTTTATCTTTTGCCTTTTCTGTATTTAGAGCATTCCTTCTCAAAAAGTCTGTTTACCATGTGCACATAATAGGTGCTCAATAGGAGTTCAAGGACACAGAGGCAGCTAAAGCAGAGTATCATCCCATTGCGGTCTGTTTTTGTGCTGATAAAAGGCAGCTTCACAAAAGTGAGAAGAAGCTGACTTCTTATTAACACAAGCACAAAGTTTATAATCCACAATAACTGAAAATAACATAAGGCCAGAGTTCCTCAGGAAAAGCTGATCAGCAAGTTGACAATATGAGTTAGTAATGTTTGCTGTCAAAAGATGCACCATATGTCAGAAGTATTTATGGGGTACCAAGTTCCATCTCAAAAGATAAAGGAATATAATCCTACCAGCATCACTGAATATAAGGTGAGTACAGGAGGGAAAGAACAGAAATTATTTCCAACAAGGGCGCCTGGGTGGCTCAGTGGTTAACCATCCAACTTCAGCTCAGGTTATAATCTCAATGCTCATGGGTTCAAGCGCTGTCAGGCTCTGCTAACAGCTCAGAGCCTGGAGCCTGCTTCAGATTCTGTGTCTCCCTCTCTCTCTCTCTGAGGTTCCCCCCACCTCTCTCTGTCTCTCTCTGTCTCTCTCTGTCTCTCAAAAATAAATAAACATTAAAAAAAAAAAAGAAATTGTTTCAAACAATGGCTGTTAAACCAGGAAGATCTAGTCGAGAATCCCCTGGGAGGCTCTTTCCAAAAACCTCCAGAGAATCCCCTGGGAGGCTCTTTCCAAAAACCTCCAGAGAACCCCCTGGGAGGCTATTTCCAAAAATCTCCAGGAAAGGATCCTAATAAGAGTGTCCCATTGATATTCTAATAATTCCCAAGGTAATTCTGATCACACCATCAACCCACCCATCCGGACTCTCACCCTAAGGGAAACCAGTTTTCCAGGCATCTAGAACCAGAGGCTTACAACAAAAGGAAGCTTACTAGGAACCTATATAGAGTTGGAGAAGCCGTTTAATGAAACAATCAGCCGAACTGTTATACAATTTATTTCCTATCCTTCAAAATTAGACGTAAAACAAAACAAAACCTGAAAGGTTTAGCAATAGCTGTAGATTTCCTGAAATTCTGAGCTGTACTACTCTTTTTCTACTTCCTTGATTGTTTTTTTAAAATTAATCTCTGTCCACAATGTGGGGCTCGATCCCAGATCAAGCATCACATGCTCTAGGGACTGAACCAGCTAGGTGCAGCCTCCTTAACTTGATTCTTTTATGTTAAAACGCTCATTAAAACACTCAACATCCTAGGGAGCAGGTCAGACCTCCGTATTTCATGTTAATGGCAATCTGTCAGCAGTATTACCACGCAATACAACCGTCTAGAGCAATTCTCCCAGGCAGACTTTGTAGCTGTTAATACAGTAAGTTTACAGCACTAGGCAAGATGTTGCCAGTGTCAATGTTAACAGGTGACTCTTAATGCCCCTAACCTAGGGATAAGTTTTTTAGCTTCACATTCAAAGTATTCCACAGCTTGGCCTCAACCTGCCTGCACTCCTCCTTTACTCATTAAGTATCTTGCACCTTCCAGCCTGGGTGCCTTTGCTTATTCCAAGAGTTGGTAACTAAAGCAATCTCCCACCCCACACCCTTCAAACTCTGCCCATAGCCTATTTGAGTAAAGGCTGTCGCTGATGAATTTTTACATTAAAAAAAGCAGGAGGAATGAGTTTTTACATGAAAAAAAAGCCACCGCCTGGGTGGCTCAGTCAGTTGACTTTGTTGCTGTCTGACTTTGGCTCAAATCTCATGGTTCCTGGGTTCAAGCCCCGCATTGGGTTCTGTGCTGACAGCTTGGAGCCTGCTTCAGATTCTGTGTCTCCCCCTCTCTCTGCCCCTCTCCTACTTGCACTCTCTCTCAAAAGTAAACATTAAACCATCAAAAATAAATAAATAAATAAATAAATAAATAAATAAATAAATAAAGGAGGAGGATATGTGACAAGATACCATATGTCCCATAAAGCCTAACATATTAGGCCCTAAAAGTTTGCCTACTCCTGGCTTATTCCATTTCTCAGGACCTAAAATGATGTCCTGTATCCCATTTCTCCATATCAACCAATCCAATATCTACCCATCCATCAAAATACAATTATTTAATGAAGCCTTTCTTACTCCTCTTTTAAATTTTCTCCTCTATCTCCCTTAGCAGAAGGCATCCATTTTGGAATTTCAGGGCTTGTTTCCAAATCCAAAATCCAGATGCGAGGTCTGACATGAAGGCTACTGTATTAACCTAATTATTTTGCTGCTTCCTGTCTTGCCCCTTTGAATCCATCTGCATACGACAACCAGAATACTCTAGAACACAGTATTACCTATGTCATTCCCTCATCCTTTCTATTGCTCTCCAGTAGTTATAGAATAAAATCCAAGCATAAAACCCTGACCCCTGCCTGCTTCTCTAATCTCATCTCCTGCTATTCTTCCCCTAGTACTTTGTTCTCCAATAACAGAACTGCTTTTAGCACCCCCAAACCCAGTCGCCCTAACTTCCCCCATCTCCTACACCCTCATGAGAGTACAAAAAGTGTTACTCTATCTCCAGAGTACTTTGGCAACATCTATCAAAATTACACAAAGTGGGGGCGCATGGGTGGCTCAGACTGTTAAAGGTGTGTGACTCTTGATTTCCGCTCAGGTCATGATCCCAGGGCTGTGGGATTGGGCCCTGTGTTGGGCTGAGTGTGGAGTCTGCTTAAGATTCATTCTTTCTTTCTTTTTCTTTCTCTCTCTCTCTCTCTCTCTCTCTCTCTCTCTCTCTCTCTCTCCGCCCCCTCCCTCCCTTTGCCCCTCTCCCCCACTTGTACTCTCTCTCCAAAAAAATTAAAAAATTTTAAAAAAGAACAGCAGTCTGGTTGTCTCAATGGGTACAGCACTTGACTCTTGTTCACAAGGTCCTAACTTCGAGCCCCATGTTGGGCATAGAGCTTACTCTACAAAAGATTATTATTATTATTATTATTATTATTTTAAAAAATAGACTCAGTCCACTGAGCATTCAACTCTTGGTTTTGGTTCAAGTCATGGTCTCAAGGTCATGGGATTGAGCCACATGTCTGGCTCTGCATCTGGCTCCATGCAATCTACTAGAGATTCTCTCTCTCCTTCTGCCCCTTGCTCGTGTGCTCTCCCTCTAAAATTAAAAAAAAAAAAAAAAAGGAAGAAAAAAAAAAAGAAACTACCTCATTTACACATTGGGGGAGAAAGGGGAGAGAAATTTAATTGCCTCAATATTTACTCTCAGTATGGTTCAGCACTTCAAACAAAAGCATTTCAGCAAAACCTCCTAACACCTGCTGGGTTTAAGTCCCTCTGTGGAGGTTTTACCATGGATGGTCCGTGTTCACAGAAACCATTCTTTCTCTTCAATCAGTATTGGAAAACTGTGCTGCTGTCACAAGGTAGGGGCTTCCCTTGCTAAGGAACCAGGGCAGTTGATGGTGCTCACTCCGGTAGTCACCCTTACTTGATTTTCATTCATCTAGCTCCTCCCTTCTCTTCTCTCTGTACCAAACCCTCCAGAAGGGCAACTATGGCTCTACCCTACAAATGTATTTGAAAAACTGGCACACCAAACTTCCTTCTTTGAAGTTTCAAAAGCAAATCACTTAGCAGCAAATCACTCTGCCTTTAAAAAAAAAAAAGAAAAACTGAATTGTTCACTATCTGCCAAAAACAAGTCAGCATCCGCAAATTACTAGATCCATGAAATTTTTTTTATTTTTTTGTTTATTTATTATTGATACAGAGAGAAATAGACCATGAGTGGGGGAGGGGCCGAGAGAGAGGGAGACACAGAACCCGAAACAGGCTCCAGGCTCTGAGCTATCTGCACAGAGCCCAACCTACGGGGCTCAAACCCACAAACCGTGAGATCATGACCTGGCCGAAGCTGGGCGCTTAACCAACTGAGCCACCCAGGTGCCCCATACATCCATATGAAATTTAAAAACTAGTCAGCTGAAAAAAATAAAATAAAAAAACAAAAACTACTCATGTGGAGTAAGGAAGACACTTCATTGCTGAGAGTCAATCAAAAATCCCCCTCAAAAGTAAACAAAAATACTGAGATTTATCTGAAATTAAGAAATTCAAGTTATTCTGAAATTCGACTAAGACAGCACCAAGAAAACAATGAAGCCATACAACATAAACTGTTTTTTCACCTATGTCTGGCATTGTATGATAAATTTGTTCCTAAAAGTACACATCTCATTTCTATTAAGTTGAATTGCATAATTGCATTTTAAATGATTGAGGAGCTACCCCAGAGTAACTTTTCAATAGGATACACTGACCACATACCCTCAGACTAAAAACAACAACGATCTGGAAACAAACAGGTTTACCAACTGAACTCCACTTGGTTGGTATTTCACAGAAACATGGGCTAACAATTCTGGAGATACTTTCTGTATATTGTAGGACTGGGAAAAAAGTAATGTTGTGGATTGTGTGAGTCAGGCTTATTATCCCTTAGCAAGAGAAGAGACTTACAAATATAAAAAAGAGAAAGACTAAACGAACTTTTGGTATTGGAGGCACGAGTATAAACTCATGGTTTTTATTATATTACATACAGATACAAGTAGAGATAAAGTGAGGAGTGTGTGTGTATTTGTATATGCATATGTATACATTTGCTAGCTCTGTTAAAAGAATCTAGAAGCAATCCTATCCCATAGCAATAAGCACACATAGCACCCAGATCTTGCTTTCAAAATAATTTTCTCCATTAACAGGAATTATGAGAGAAACATCTTGGAAAAATAGCTGATTCCAAGGCTAAGGTAGAAAGAGAAGATAATTATAATAATAATATATATAGTCTTAAAAGATAAGAAAGATAAACCTTGATTATCGTTTTTTATTTTATTTTTTAATTTTTTATGCTTATTTATATTTTTGAGAGAGAGAACGAGAAAGAATAAGCAGAGGAAGGGCAGAGAGAGGGAGACACTGAATCTGAAGCAGGCTCCAGGCTCTGAGCTAGCTGTCAGCACAGAGCCCAACACAGGGCTTGAACCCACGAACCATGAGATCATGACCCGAGCTGAAGTCAGACACGTAACTGAACCACCCAGACGCCCCTAGATTACTTTTTTGTGCCAGAAAGTAAGGTAGTAGTCCAACAATGTTAGATACCTGCTCAAAGGACACAAGAACTAGCTTGAAGGGGCCAAATCTCGGATAATGTGAACACCATAGTAAACAACAGATTACAACCTACTGAATAAAATAAGAATCTATATTAATATATATAAGTATGGCTAAGAAAATGCTCTGGAGGCACCTGGGTGGCTCAGTCGGTTAAGCGACTGTCTTTTTATTTCAGCACTGTCAGTGCAAAGCCTGCTTGGGATTCTCTCTCTCTCTTTCTCTCTCTCTGCTCCTCCCCTACTCAAGTGGGCTCCTGTGTACTTCTCTCAAAAATAAATAAACTTTATTAAAAAAAAAGAAAGAAAGAAAGAAAATGCTCTGTAGTAATGCTCTAGTAATTAAAGAAAAACTAACAGGAATAGATAACCATAGAGGCAGATGGGTGGCTCAGTCGATTGAGTGCCCGACTTTGTCTCCAGTCATGATCTTACAGTTTGTGAGAGATCCGTTTGCTGTCAGTGCAGAGCCCACTTCAGATCCTGTCTGCCTCTCTGCACTTGCGAGTGTGCGCTCTCTCTCTCTCAAAAATGAACATTTAAAAAAAATTTGTTTTAAAAAGACTACTTCTTGATTTGGTAAGTATATTGTGGTTGTGTAAGAATGTCCTAGTTTACTGGCAATATACATTTTGTTATTTAAGGTAAAGTAATATACAATATAAATAGAATCATAATATAGAAAAGAGTAAAATATTGACATCTGGGGAATCAAGGTGAAGGGCATACAGTAATTTCAATACTACTCTTGCACTTTTTCATAAGTTTGAAATCACGTCAAACTACGAAGTTAAGGGCACCTGGCTGGCTCAGTGGGTAGAGCATGTGGACTCTTGAACTGAGGGTCCTGAGTTCAAGCTCCATGCTGGGTGTAGAGTCTACTTAAATATAAAATAAAATGGGGCATTTGGTTGGCTTACTTGATAGAGTATGTAACTTTTCATCTGGGGGTTGTGATTTCAAGCCCCTCTTTGGGTAGGGAGATTACTTAAAAAATAAAATCTTAAAAATAAAATAAAACAAAACAACAGCAATCACTTAGCCAGACCAACCCACCAAGAGAAAACTGAGATGATGCTTATGAAAACTGGAGCTACTGAACTCTAAGCAGCTCTAGGCGGCTAGAGAATGAATGCTCAAGGAACTAAAACATCACCTTACCACTCCCTCACCACTCAGAAGCCCCTTTCCTAAACCTTCTCTACCCTTAATTTCAGCCACAAAGAGGGCTTCCTTTATGCCTGCCTTCTCCCTGCAAGGTTGGCTCCGCTTCTCTACAGAGAAACAAAATCAGAGACATAAACACATTCTCATAATTAAGGACCAAAAAACCTAGTCACATTTTTGGTAGAGAAAAATGTCACTAGTATTTTAGATTTTATATAGAGAGAGGAGGCAGAGAACAGGTAGTGGTAAGGAGACTGTAAACTAGCTAAAAAATGCATGGGAATTAGAGGAAACTGTATAGTTAGTGTACCACTAGGGATATAAGGTAAAAATGAATAAATATCCGCTGTTGAATGTCTGTTCTCATGTGGCTTTGGAAAATTAAAAGCAGGCATGACCTCTGCATGGAGATGGCTAAGTTAACAAAGGAATAGGAGAAACATCTGTAAGAGAGGAAAAGGTCAAAGTAGTGTGTCAAGGGAGCTGTGCTAGGCCTAGCATTAACATTTCACTTGAGCTGCCGGAGAGGTCATATTACATATTTGTCGCCATCAGCGAATTTAATTGAAAGGTCTAGCCGACTCCAAAGCTATACATTCAGACAGAAGGATACCTAGCTCTGGGTTATTCTAAAGTTTACTTTGATTTCTGCATTTGATTATGGCAATACAAAATAGAAGGTATGGTCAAATCTTTAGGAGCCACATTCCAAAGTAAAGGTTCACTGCATAAATCCATAAACCATACTGGATGATCCATATTTGACAGCTGCTTACAGGGCCATGCAAAATTAGTATGGACATTTCTTGGGCTTTTGATGTTCACTGCCATCATCTGCTTCACTTCTAAGATCAGGAAACATATGGGATGAATTGGCAGAGGATGCTGAGAGTTTCTGTTGCCCTTTTTTTCAATCAGGATACCTCTGAACATGACCAAGACCTAGTACAGCAGTGGTCTTAAAATCATATTCTAATTCCTAGGGCATGTTTTAATAAGAGAAAATGATAAGCAAAGAAAGTTGCTGAAGATAGATGATGGGGAAATCCAGTATCTTCAGGGAACACTGGGGTCCAAGGAACACAGGTCTAAAAACCTCTAGTCTAGTTGGTAAAAAGCAGAAGCCATGTGATAGTAAAAAACAGTGGATTTTGGACTCAGATCGCAATGTAAAATGAGTAAACTCAACACCAGGATTGAACTAAGTTTGAACAGTGCATCTGCTACTAATTAACTGTGTGACCTTGGGCAATTTACTGAAGTTCTTTGAGTCTTATTTCCTTCTATTTAAAACAGAGATACTGACTCCCTCCCAAGGTTGTTCCAGGAATTACATGAGATGACATAAGTGAAAAGCACCCAGCAGGACATTTAGCAAAGACCCCTTTTTTAATGAATTCAACTGTACTTAAAAGTCAGATTCAGGGGCTCAGTCGGTTAGGCGTCTGACTTCAGCTCAGGTCATGATCTCACGGTTCGTGGGTTCCAGCCCCATGTCAGGCTCTGTACTGACAGCTCAGAGCCTGGAGCTTGCTTTGGATCCTGTCTCCAAATTTCTCTGCCCCTTCGCTACTCGTGCTCTCTCTCTGTCTCTCAAAAATAAATAAATGTTTAAAAAAAAAAAAAAGATTCAGGGGCACATGGGTGGCTCAGGTAAGCGTTGGACTTCGGCTCAGGTCCTGATCTCACGGTGCATGGGTTCAAGCCCTGTGTCACGCTCTGTGCTGACAGCTCAAAGCCTGGAGTCTGCTTCAAATTCTGTGTCTCCCTCTCCCTCTCTCTGCTCCTCTCCCGCTTGCATGCAAGTACATGCAAGCTCACTCTTTCTCAGTCTCTCAAAATTAAATAAACTTTTTAAAAAAGTCAGACTTATTCAGTCAACGTATCTGCAATGGACTCATTTCACAAGTTTAATTTATGGTATCCCAGCCCCTATAACTTCAGATAGCCTCAAGGCCTTCAAGGGGCCAGAGACAGAAACCAGAGACAAAGGCCAAATGCTACTTAACCAGCCATAATAAAACCCAGAGACAGAATCTACTAGCTCATATTGCACATGAGGCCAGTTAGTACAGCGACAGTGAGGCCCCTCTTCTTGGTAATCTTACCAAAGCAAAAAAAATAACCAGGAAGAGATTGTCCCTTCATGCTTTCAGGAATTTATGTAAATCCTTTCAATTCATTGACTGCTTTCTATAATATGAGGGTCAAAACAGCACTCTAACACTAAGGAATGAGGATAAAATTGGCAGGTGAGAAATCTTTTCTTCACACCTCTTTCCCCCTAATTTTTCCCTATCCTGGAAAAGGTATGTACTTAGTGAATTAACCCATCTTGTTCCTAGTGCTGCATTCATTCATTGGACACTATCTTTTAAATGATCTTTTCTGCCTGAAAGCATTTTTTAATTCAAATAATTAACCATAAAGTCTAGATCTATATGTCCCACGACAGGCTCAAGAACAAGCTTAAAGTCAATTTTTGCTAACTTTTTATTTTTTTTTTTTAATTTTTAAAGGCTTTTTATTTATTTTTGAGAGACTGAGAGAGACAGCGTGAGCAGGGAAGGGTCAGAGAGAGAGGGAGACACAGAATCTGAAACAGGCTCCAGGCTCTGAGCTACCTGTCAGCACAGAGCCCGATGCAGGGCTCGAACCCACGAACCGTGAGATCTGACCTGAGCCGAAGCCGGACGCTTAACCAACTGAGCCACCCAGGTGCCCCAATTTTTGCTAACTTTTAGAATCTATTTTTACGTAGGAAAGCCAACAGGTTCCAAACCAGCACAAATGCATTCAACCGTCACAGATGAAGATAGAAATCATTACAAGTGCCCAAGGCATGATTTAATTTAATAAATCCCAACTCTCCAATTAGCCAAAGTCAACAACCCTCTCAAAACAACTGAAATCAAAGGATACGTTATTCCTAATAGGAAAACCTATACCCAATTCTAACACAAGGACCCACTGAAATTCTATGCAAGGACACACTGAAGTATCAACTCTAAATTAATGTGCAGATAGCAACTAAGTAAAGTTTTGTAGCAATATTATTGCTCTCAGATACCAAGTAACAAGTAAAGTTTTGTAGCAATATTATTACTCTCAAAGCCTTCGCATCATTTCAATAGAGCAGAGAGATGAGGCAACAAAGGTTCTGAACATCTCCCAGAAAAAAGGGAGAAACGGGGCACCTGGGTGGCTCAGTCGGTTAAGCTTCCGGCTTTGGCTCAGGTCAGATCTCACGTTCGTGGGTTCGAGCCCCGCGTCGGGCTCTGTGCTGACAGCTAGCTCAGAGCCTGGAGCCTGCTTCCGGTTATGTGTCTCCTCTCTCTGCCCCTTCCCCTCTCATGCTCTGTCTCTCTCTGTATCAAAAATAAATAAAACATTAAAAAAAATTTTTTTTTAATCTTGAAATAAAAAAGGAGAAGAAACAACCAGAAAAAGTTCTGTAGTGCAGTAATATTTAGATATCTAGAAGTGCTGCTTCCCTTCCCTTATAAATGCTGTATCCTCAGCCTGACTGACTCAGCGCTGGATCTCAAAACTGTGAGATCATGTGCTGACCCAAAACCAAGAGCTGGACACTTAACCAACTAAGCCCCTCAGGGACCCCTTAAATGACCTTTCAAATGTAGGAACTTCACAGCGACAGAGTGTAGGAACGAGGGTTTGATTTTCCCATCCACTGACGGTCAACACATTTTTTTAAGGTAATCTCTATACACAAAGTGGGGCTCGAACTCACAACCCTGAGATCAAAAATCACATGCTCTATCAACTGAGCCAGCCAGGTACTGCGAAGGTCAACATTTTTTTCTTTAATGTTTATTTATTTTTGAGAGACAGAGAGAAACAGAGCGTGAGCAGGGAAGGGGCAGAGAGAGAGGGAGACACAGAATCTGAGGCAGGCTCCAAGCTCTGAGCTGTCAGCACAGAGCCCGACACGAGACTTGAACTCACAAGCCTTGATCACAAGCCTTGAGATCATGACCTGAACCGAAGTTGGATGCTTAACTGAATGGGCCACCCAGGCGTCCCAACACATTTTTTTAAGTTTATTTCTTTATTTGGAGAGAGAGATAGCGAGCGAGCGAGCAGGGGAAGGGTAGAGAGAAAGGAGAGCCAGAATCCCAAGCAGGCTTTGCACTCTCAGCACAGAGTCCAATGCAGGGCTCAAACTCACAAACCATGAGATTATGACCTGAGCTAGTCAGATGCTTAACCAACTGAGATGCCCAGATGCCCCAAAGCATTGTTTTAAAGATTTTTTTTACGGTAAAATCTATACCAATATGGGGCTTGAACCTACAACCCCAAGATCAACAGTTGCAAGCTCTACCAACTGAATCAGTGAGGCACCCCAGTTAACACATTATAATTAACAGTTACTTTAATGTGAACAGCTTAGACTCTGCAGTCAGAAAGACCTAGATTTTAATCTGGGCTTGGTCATTTATTAATTCTATAATGAATCAATTTCTTAATTTGTAAAATCAGGACATATATCTACCTAAAAGAGTGGAAGATTAAAAGGCAAAAGGTAAGTTTATGACATCAGGCCCAAAATAAACATTCACTATTAGGTATTATTATTATTCAGCAAGAACTATCCTCATTTATAGATTAAACAGAGTCTCAGAAGTTAAAAAACTTCCCAGAACTGGGCCTCAAACCCAAAACCCAAATTTTGCTTTTTCTATTACGATCAACAATGTACGATGATATAGGATCATGTACATATCTGCCTTTTTTTGTTTGTTTATTTTTGAGAGAGATAGAGCAAAAGCTGGGGAGGCGCAGAAAGAAGGGGAGACACAGAATCCAAAGCAGGCTTCAGGCTCTGAGCTGTCAGCACAGAGCCCAATGTGGGGCTCAAACCCACAAACTGTGAGGTCAGGACCTGAGTCGAAGTCAGACACTCAAGTAACTGATCTATCCTGGCACCCCTTTCCCTGCCTTTTTAAATAGGTTACTAACTGAAATTTAACAGGTCTTGATTGTGTGGTCACACATTATGGTGCTTCTAATTGTATTCTTCATTTTTTTGTTTTGTTTTTTCTTACCTAATAGTTCAGGGGGAAAGGACTAAATGCATCAACGTGACATAGTAGTTAAGGACCACAGATGAGACCCTGTCTCTCATCGTCAATATGCTTACTTGGGATAGCCTCCTCCTCTCCAACTGACTTGTTGCTTTTCAAGTCTGCGGATGAGGGGGCACCCAGCTGGCTTAGTTGAAAGAGCATGATCTTGGCGTCCTGAGTTTGAGTCCCACGTTGGGTACAGAGATTACTTAAATACATAAATAAACTTTAAAATCTGCTTATGAGCTGGGCTCAGACAGGTATCTTTGTTTGAAGCATGTGCAGAATACGAGTGAGCTCTGAGTGAAAGTCGGAGGTGTTGTGCTTAATATTAACTAGGTATTTGAGCCTCAATCATAGTCATGGTCTCAGCAAGAAAGATCACACACACCAGAGTAAGGAGGGTTTAAAAACATGAATAATCACAAGGAATAGCTGAAGCATCCTGGGACTAGAGAGAGTACTTCTAAGCCTGAAGAACAAAGGGAATTAAAATTTTGCAAATCCAAAGGAGTGAGTTGTATAAAGAACCCTCCTTTAGAGGAATAGCAATCTTCAATCAAGGTACACAGCCAGCCAGAGGCAACACCCACAGGGAGGGAGCAAGGAAATTAAAATTCCCTAACCTTAGATGAGAAGGAAGCTCCTGATATAGTTCATATAGGTAAGTCCCAGGACAGAGAAAAGGCAACAGATGGAAAGTAGGACCTAGAAGAGCAAATGGAAGGTACCTAATTCTACCTCCAGGAAGTCTTTTCAGGTGCACTTTCACATCTCTTCTTTCATGCTAATGGACAAATGCCAGTAAGGGAAGAGTTACTGAACATGACAATTCTCACCCATTTTGAATGGTAATGCACAGGGCCTGTCTACCAGATTTGTAACCAAGTTGTTCACTAGTAAGTGTGCTCATTTACCATTCTACTTGTAACAGTTCACAATTCTTTGAAGGTCTGATCATTTACAGACCTTTCTCCAGCCTTAGGGACTTTCCACTTACCCTGTTAAGCAAAATAAGACCAGAAAAATGCAGATACTGTAACTCTCAAGGAGCTTACATTTAGGAGTTTATATTCTTAGATAACCAAGAAGGCAGAATGAGGTTAAGTGTCACCAGAGAGAAAAGAGCTGAGGTGCTGTGAAAAGTCCTGGAATGGGCTTCCTTGCCATATGGCCCCTGCCACAACAACTCCAGCCAGAACTCACCGTTGTCCTATTAAAAAGGTATACAAGCTTCAAACAGGTTCCCTGCAGGTCCAGATCTGTAGAACTACCCACCAAACACTCAAGAGGTCCAACCGCTCACCCCCTGTGGAAAAAGTCCCTCTTCTTAGGCTGATTCAAATGTTAACTGCTTACCTGAAACTTACTTGGACCCTCAAAGAACCAATGTACATCTACCGCGTATTCCCAAAAGACTTTGCTTTGAGCACTATCATTATCCATGTGTAGGTGCAGGGCCCCTACTAGTTTGTGAGATCTTAAAGTCTTCTTTGTACCCTCAGACAAAAACAGCACACAAAATCCTATGCCAAGCACAGTATAAGGACTCTACATATATTATCATATACATTACCATATACATATTCTCATTCATCACCAAATTGTAGGCAGGGGATCTCAACAACTCGATTTTACAGACGACGAAAATAAAAGTGCACAAAAAGGTTAAATAACGTGCCCAAAGTCTCAAAACTAATAGGGTTTTGAACCCCAAGATTTCAACCTCGGCATAACTTTAGAACTGAATTTCAACAGACCTCATGGGTTAAGAAGGTCCCAATATAAGACCTATGGTCCCCACCCCCAAGATGCCCAGTTATTATTCACTGGGATGTGAAATGAAAATATCAGAATGTCTACTCATATTTGTTTTAGCTCATCCTTTTGCAAAATGTCTATTTTTGCATGTTATGATATGTACCTAACATAGACTACAGTTAGTTAGCACTGTAAGTCTAACTTAAAACATTCACATATATGTGCACACTCAACCCTATCTACTAACAGAAAGAACACTAAAAACATTTTAGGCCAACGCTCTAGACTACTTCCTCTGCGCTCCTACATTCTCTGCCCAGCACTTCCATTAAAAACACTGGCCAATCTAGCCTATAGGTAAGCTAGAGGCAAGAGTTTGCTTTTCTTCATCTTTGTAAGTCCTACACCAGCACACAGCCTGGAGCTTAGGCAGATGGCCAATGCTGAATCTAACAGTATCATGGAAACCTCACAGAAAAAAATCCTCTCAATATTTTAATTCCATTTACTATATGCTTCCAGAGTAAAAGAAAAAGTGTATTAAGCATGCTAAGAATGTAATATATAATTTTCTTAGGAAATAAAATAAATAAACAATTAGGGGCACCTGGGTGGCTCAGTTGGTTAAGCAGCCAACTTCAACTCAGGTCATGATCTTGCTGTTTGTGAGTTTGAGCCCCCCATCTGCCTCTGGGCTGACAGCTCAGAGCCTGGAGCCCGTCTTGGGATTCTGTGTCTCCCTCTCTCTCTGTCCCTCCCCTGCTCACGTTTTGTCTCTCTGTCTCTCAAAAATAAATGCTAAAAAATTTTTTTTAAATAAATAAATAAAACTTCATTACATAATAGAACTAAAATTTGTACTTCAGGGGCATATTTTAAACTGAAAATTGCATGAAAGAGGTTTGGACATAAAACATTTACGTTCAGATTAAAACCCTTCATTTTACAGAGATGTTGCATCTTAGACCTAAATAAAGGGTCACCTCTGCCTCTCTTTTGTTATAAGCTGCAAGAACAGATCAAACTATCAAAAGCAGCGATTTCAGGCTTGACTATGAAGAGGCATTGCCGGATGCATCTACTTTGCATTTCTTCAATCCAACTTCTGAAGAGTGTCAAAGAAGAGAGGCTGTGTAAAGTCCTCCTTTTTTGTGAAGGAGTAGGGCTCTGAGGCTAGATCACAGGGTTCCTTCTGTTCCTCAGTTTCATCCTCTGCAAAATGGTCATATTAAAATACTTAAGTCTTATTTACAGTCACCAGGATTTAAATGAAGAGAAAACATGCAAAATGGATTTATCTGTTTCCTCATTTACCTGGTTTCCCCTTCCCCAAACATAAAGACTGAGTTTGGTCCATCTAGTTTGTTGCTATATCCCCAGGGCTGAGAATGGCACTTTTTACTTAATAGATGATTTAATAAATATTGAATTAATAGAATGCAAAATGCCTGCGGCTCAAAAAACGTTGACTACCACTGCTACTGTAATGAGAAACAATTAAAATTTTATTGTCGTTATTAAGAGTTACCAGGATCTCAAAATTCTAGAGAAACACTAGACAAATGCTGGAATGAAGAAATGGAGATAAGAAAACCGGATCACAAAGCAGGGCTGACCTAAGACAAAAATCTTAAAACAAATACACAACTAGAGCCCAATGTCGGCCTTTTCCGAGCGAGGTTCACCCTGGATGAGGTTTATCAGCGATTACAGTAATAACAGCTTTCCAGGCTCATGTATGTCCCAGTCTGTGCCAAGCAGTCTACTGGCCTCGCAAACCCAAGAACCCTGGCGGAGGGATGGGGGAGGGGATGTGGAAATGCTCTCCACAGCCCCATTTTGCAGAATGGAACTGAGGCTCGGGAAGACCCAAGGTCACATCCCCTGAGCGGGGGAGCCAGGATGTGAACCCAGGCAGTCTGATCCCTGAGCGTGTACTCAACAGGCCCCCTTCTAAGAGGCCATCCTCGCCTCCCCCACCATCCGCCGCACACCCCTCGAAATCGGGCTTGTGGAATTCTTCCCCAGAAACAAGACTTAGTGGCCTCAACACCGGGAGAACAAAACAATCCTTGTCCGCGAGTCAAGTCGGATGGACGCCGGCCCGGCCTGGGCTCCGAGGCCGCGGTCCCCACGGCTTCGCTCGCATTGCGAGCTCCGAGCCCTCCGAGCCGCGCAGGAAGCGCCCGGGCAGCCTCGAGAACCCGGGAAGGCCCGGCTCGCCGCGTGACCTTGGATCCACCGCCCTGCTTCGGGCCTCAGTTTCCCCAACCTGGCCTGACGCCGGGGGCCTCTCGGGAGCTGGCGCCTGTGGAGCAGCAGGCCCCTTCACACGCCCCCCTCAGCCTCCCGCCTTCCCCGCCCTGCTTACTCTGGAAGGCGGCCGCTCCAGGGACGCCCACCATCGCCAAGCGACTCCGCCGCGCGCCTCCCGCCTCCACCCCGCGGCCCGGGTCCCTCGGAGGCGCCGCCGCGAGACCTGGAGCAGCTAAGCTCGCCAGCCCCAGCTCCGCCG